>NW_023664394.1:0-13873 GCF_015228065.2 Penaeus monodon
CCACCCCCATCCAAGGATCTTCCTATCCTAACGATTTAGGAGGGGCGATTTCCAAACAAAGTGGGGAAAGCCACGGGCATAGTGATATCCCCCGAACTGCAAAAGGCGGGGGGTGAACCTAGGGCAGGGGTTTGCATGCAGTCTTGAATCCATTAGCAGTCTGATACCTTTCCCCCCTGACCTGTTGGGGGTGTGGCACCCCTTCTAAAGAAACCCAAAAAGTTTTTGCTACTTTCTTCTGGATGGATCTGCAACCACCTACTGGGCACCAGAGACCGAGCAGTCTGGATTAATTTTTCCTTTTCTTTAGGAGGGGCAAGCACCTGAAAGGACTGGTAATGGGCAGAGCTACTGCCAAAGTCGGGGGGGGCAAGGCTTGGAATATCAAGGTCTCAGCCTTGAATTTGCGTGATGTTGCTATCCATCTGGCCCCTAAGTCACGGGTGGGGGCTCTTGATGCTTTTAGAAATGAGGTAAGCCCTTGGGCCTGAGGCTCCTGGACCAAGACCAAGATTCAGATTTGGGGGACCGTTGGGAAAACCTGTTATTATCTTGACTGGGGCGAGGACATTGAAGTCACAGGAGTTTTGCATACCTTGGTAGCGTACCCATATCTCTGGGCTGTCAGACCAAAAAGTCACTAACGGATTTGTCTCCAGCGGGGCCCACGAACTTGATCACAAGATATTATGCAGAAATCCCAACTACGTTTTTAAGGCCTTGGTACTCCCCTTTTTTGCTCTAGGGAAAGTGAAACTTTATGATACCCCTTTCCTTTGGAGCTCGTTTGATGCCTTTTTAACGTCTCTTCCCCGGACATAAGTTGGCAGGACCATGTGTCCCCCCGATGGCTCACCTGAGACGGGCAGTTTGTGTATACTCACTTCCCGTGAGGCCCCCGCCGATCAGGTTGTCTCTTTGGGAGATAATCCTGGGTAAAGCCCCCAACGGAACCCCTCCATGGGGGGGGGGCGAGGTCCCAATGATCTGGTGACCGGCCAGAGGGCTACCCATACTGGAGGGTCACCAGTGGGGATGAACAAAAGGTTTCCCTGGGCACCAAGGCCTAGAGAGGGGAGGGGCACCCCCCCCGGTTCATCTCATTTTTGGACTAGGGAGAACTCTCCAACGTGTGTTTGCCGTGCTGGACCCCCTTTAATCCAGGAGAAGGAGTCCTGGGGGTTTGACCCATGCGCACGTGCCCCCTGCGCAGCAACACCCTCTTAGTTTTTTTATTCTGGTTAGACGGGTGGTTGATAAAGGGCCCGGTCAAGTAAATCGGCTGGTAAAATATGGCTAGGGTCAAGAGACACTATTCGGGTGGGTAGCGCATAGGCCCCCTCGACTGCCATCATCTGAAATAGGGCTGCGTATATTTCCTCATTCCCCCTGGGGCTTTTGGGGGGTTTTTGACCCCAAACTATAGCCCCCCTCTTGACTCCATGGGGTGGGGGGGTGAGGAAATGAAAAATTCTAATTTGTATGAGTACTCAAATTTTACAAAGATCTAGCTCTCTCCCTGATGACTTGCGCTCCCCACCATTCCCTCTGGAACATCACATTTGTCACTCGGGACCCTTTTCCCGTTTCCCAAAAGGGCAAAAAAGGGAATCGTAAGGGGTTCCCCGGCTCCCAAACCAGGTAAAAAGGGAAAAAGCCCCTCAATCCATAAGGAAATTTTACCTGGTAAATATGAGAAATTTCAATAGTAAGTACCTAGTATAAAGCCCATTGATGGTGTAAAATCAGGGATCTTGATTTTTTTGAATACATGGGAAAAATTTTTGAGGTATGTCAACGTGATCCTCCATCACCCCACAGGAGAGGTAGCCTGATAGTTGAGGTTTCGTCCCCAGATGAGAGTGACCGCGAGTGCGATATGAACACCCCGGGGGCTCAATTTTCATGTTCTCCCACAAAACCTTCAACAGTGTAAGGGATTGTCTTTTCCCCGGACCTGATGAGGTATTCTGAAGAGAAATGTTAGGGGAAACTAGAAAATTTTTTAATTGTGGCGAAAACTTTTTTAAGAAGATGAGGTTTTGGAACAGTCTCACCAGCTCCCCTTTAAACTTTAATCGCTGGTCCTTCCGAATCATTTAAAAGTTGGCATCGTACCCCCCAAAGGTAAGCCATAGGGGCCCCAACCCCTATGGGGTCTTCCACTGCCAGGATTATGGGCATGGAGCCAACCTTGCTTTTTTTAAAGGGAAAAAGGGGACAACCAAGAATATGTGAAAAGTGGGGTCGACGGGTCATCAAAAATGAAACTGTCCAGGTCCATATGCTTTTACCAGAAAAGAAGCCATGAAGTTTCAAAGGTGAAAAAGGTAAAAATTTTGGAAAGAAGTTTTGATAAAAAGAGAAGGGGAAAAAATTTTTTTTTTTCCAGAGGCAAAGCGACATCCCCGTGTGCGTTTGCACAGCCGGGAAAACCCTTTTGTTGGGTTCTGGCTCTCCCCCTTCCCCACCAACCCTTGCCCCCCAAAATTTTCTTACACCACCACACTCCCATTTCTTTCAAACCTCAGCCCCCAATTGCTGAAACTCCCTTTGGGTAAATTCCCCCAGAAAGGGAGTAGGAGTGAGGGTTTTTGAGGGACCCCCCTCCCAAAGAAATGTCTTTGGAGCCATCGGGTGAGGCTCCAAGGCCTCAGTGGTGACACCCTCACTGCCCCAATAAACGGGGGCCTCCGCTGCTAGGCAGAATCCCCCTGAAGCAAAGGCCGGGTTTGCCTTTCCCCAGGAAAAGGGAATCCTAGTCTGTTTCAAAAGACTCATTTAAAGGGTGGGGTCTTTGGAGCCTTGGGAAGGGCCCCAGGGGTTTCCAAGGTGACAGCCCCAGCTCCCACCCCTTTCCACGGGGGCCCTTTGCTGCTAGCAAAATGCCCCTAAAGAAAAAGGCTCAGGCCCCGTTCTTTCCCCCGGCAAAGAATCCTGACCTGTCAAAAGGGCCTGTGGAAACTAGTTCCCGGGAAAAACAACCCTCAAAAGACTCCCCCAAAGATCCGGGAAAAGGGGCAGCCTAAAGGTGGGGGGCAAACCTTTGACCACGGGTGCTCCCAAACACCTTATAAAAAATGTTTAAAAAATGGATCCCCTAACCCAATGGAACTGTCAGGGAATTCATGCAAAATGGGAAAAAACTGCAACTTGATAGCTTCGTTAACCCAGTTTGTGATGCCTCAGAGATTAACCAGGGAAAATCATCCGATTTCCCTGAGAGGTTTCCCAAATTCAAGCCCATTATGGATTTTTGACAATGGACCTCAGGGAAAGAGTACATACGGGTCGTCAGGATATTTTTTTCCCACCATCCCCCTGGAAAACACTGCAGGGAAGCTGTGAAAATGGGTTTGTCAGACCTTCACTGTTGCATCTATCTACCTTCTCCACTAATCTGAACATTAATGATTTGGAAAATTACTTGAGCAGTTCCCACACCATTTCTACTCTTGGGGATTTCAAGGGTGGGCTCACCTGGGGAAATTTGTGAACCCCCTCGGGGAAGGCCTTGGAGTCCCTTGCTCCTAAGAGTAGTGCAGTTTTATTGAACAGGACCTCCCCCACATTTCCCAAAATTAAAATGGGACTTTCTCCAATAGCCCTGTAAATTGTCTCACCTGATTCACAGATGAATTTCACTTGGCAGGTTAGGGAAGACTTACATGAAGCGACCTTTTTCCAATACTTTTGGAGGGGTAAAATGGTTTCCACCAATGGATGCAGAAGGCGACTTAAACTGCGGACTGGAATTTTTTTAGATCAACTGCAGTATTGCAGGGATCTGTGAAGTTTTCCAGTGGTTCAAAGCTGTTAACCTTCCTCAGAATTCACTTGCAGCAGAAGCATCCTTCCCAAAATAGTGGGCATTACCGTCGACCTCCGGTAAATGTGGTCTGATGAATGCCAACAAGCTGTCAGAGCAAGAAAAGCTGCATTGGCAGTTGAAACGACGCCCCATGTGTAACCTTGATCCTTACAAAAAGACCCAGCCAAGGCCAGGCGAGTGCAAAAGGGAGGCTAGACGGACGTCATGGAGACAGTATGTCCCTTGTTTAAACTCGGGGACCCCCTTAGCAGGGTGCGGGACAAGGTGCGTAGATGCTGGAAAGGCACATCATGTCGCCACCCTTGGAGATTAATGGCATAATCATCACAGAAAAAAAAGATGTTGTAATGACTAGCAAATCCAGGGCAGAGATCTCCTCTGGGGCTTTTTACACTGCCCTTTCTCCACTTTTTGGGCTAAAACGGAACGACACCCAGTGTCGTTTTTCAGTGGGACTGCAGCAGAACTTCCATACAACTTCCTTTTTTTGCGCAAGGGGATGGACCGCTTTGCAGCTCTCCAAAGACTGCCCCAGGAATGACGATTTTCCATCCCAAATGATATCTCATTGCCAGAAGCTCCCAGAAGTTCCCTTGTTGGCCCTTTCATAGAATATTAGGGGGGTTTCAGTGCCATAAACTGGAAAGAGTCTTAATCATTCCTGCCCAAAAAACCGGGCAAGGATGTTTCCACACCGGGAAAATTTAAGCCCAAATTTTTCCCCCCCTTGCATCTGAAAAGCTGATGGAAAAAAGGGAAATTTCGGGTTTGACGGGCTGCTAAAAAAAGGAAAACGTGGACTCCAATAAATAGGGGTTTTTAAAAGTTGAATCGACCACAGATCATTGAAGGATGGAAACTGCTAACAGAATTCCTTCGCACAGCGACGTCACATTTTGCAGTCTTCTTGCCCTTTGAAAAGGCTTATATACGACGGGGAACATGGATTCATAAAAGCTGTTGACTTGGTTTAAAGGAGCTTCCTACCTTATAAAAAACTTTTTTGCAAAAGGAAATTTAAAGTTCGGGTGGGAAACTTTTTTCTCAAACCCGGGAAGATCAGCGGGAAGGGGTCCCAAAAGGGGAGTGTCTTAAGGGCCCCTTTTCCCTTTTTGCTAAAAATGACATTGTAAGGTTTTTCCCAAGTTGTCTCATGAAATCTGTATGTGGATGATTTAAACACGTACTGCCAGGAGGAAGTTTACGGGGGGCAAGGACACATGCGGGCGCAGAAAATCAGGTTGTACAGTGGAACATATCAGGGGGGTTAAAATTTTCTCCAAGCAAGACCAGGGTAGCTTTCCACAAACGGGGAAAAATTCTACCCTTCCCTCTTTTTTGGGAGAAAACCCCACTGAAATTTGCCCAAGAGGGGAAAAATGGGTCTAATTTTTGACCCAAGACTTATGGGTGCCTCACATCAAACAGTTAAAAGAAGGCTACAAAAGATTAGTTTTTGGGGGTTTTTTCACATCTTCTTGGGGTGCAGACCGCACAAGCTTCTGGGGCTTTACCGACGCTTATTCGTGTAAGTTTGTTATGGAGGAAGTTTTTCATCTGCAACTCCCACTGTTCAAAAGGATTTAACTCTTTTCAAAATGAAGCTCTCAAATCTGTAGGGGGCTTTCAGGTCTCACCTGTGGAGTCCCTGTTGCAAGGTGGAGAACCACCCTTTCTTACCCCAGAATACATGAATCTGATTTACTCCGAATAAAAGGTTTCCAGGACTCCTACCCCAAAATTGGGTTTTCAACCCCCCTTGAGGATACCCGATCCTAGGGTAGGAGAATGAGGAATCTTGTGGAAGATCTTGTTTTAAATCTCTCAAAAGGTTTCTGGTTTTGGGAAATTCCTCTTTTCCCCCCTGGGACAAAATAAGTCGAGCTGGATTTAGTGGGAATTTGGGGGAAGGGGAGAGACCGAAGCAAAGTCCGAGAAAAATTTCTTCAGCACATTTCAAAAAAACCGGGGATCAGATGAAATTTTTATACAGATGGTTCGAAATCTAAAATGGCGGGGGTTTTGCAGCATACAGAAGAAATGCCCCTTGCATCTTCCCTTTTGCTCACTGCTGCAAACCCCCGCCATTTTCAAATTTTGAACCCTGTAAAATTGATCTGTCCCTGGTTTTTAGAAAAGTGCTGAAAAAATTTCTCTCGGGGTTCTGCTTCGGATCTCTCCCCTTTTCCCAAATTTCCCCTAAAAACCAGCTCGACTTGTTAGTCCAAAGGGGGAAATTGAGGAATTCCAAAAAGCCCGAACCTTTGAAGATTTAAATCAAAATCTTCCCCAAGATTTCCCCATTCTCCACCATGGGGTCGGCTATCCTCAGGGGTTGAAACCCTTGGGTGTAGGAATCCCGGAATCCTTTGTAGTCTCGTGTAGTAATCAGATTCATGTATCTCGGTGTAATGAAAGAGGGGTTCTCACTCTTAGATACAGGGGCTCCACAGGGAAAAACCCGAAAACCCAGTACAGATTCCCGAAGTTCATTATGAAACCCAGTCTAAATCCTTTAAAAAGGGGGGGTTGCAGATGAATAACTTCACTCCATATCAAGCTTTACGAATAAACGCTCGGTAAAACCGCGAAAGGGTTTGCGGTCTGCACCCCAAAATAGATGAAAGAACCCGCAAAAAAACTAAAGGGTTTTGTAGCCCCTTTCTTTCCAACTGTTTTTTGGGGAGGCACCCCGTAATCTTGGGTCAAAAATTAACCCGTACTTCACCCCTTTGGGCAAATTGCAGGGGTTTTCTCCTAAATGAGGAAGGGTAAATTTCCTCGTTTTTGGGGAAAAGCATAGCCCTGGGCTTGCTTGGGGAAAATTTGAACCAGATATGTTGTCCCTGTACAACCTGATTTACTGCAGCCGCATGTGTCCTTGCACATCCTTAAGCTTTCCCCCTGAGCAGTACGTGTAAAGTCATCCCCCTACAATTACAGAGACAACTTGGAACAACCTTTACAAAGTCATTTATACAATGGCAAAAGGTCCACTTAAGAACTCCCTTTTGGGACCCCTTCCAGCTGATCTTCCCGGTTAGAGAAACTGTTTTCCCCCCCGAACTTTAAAAATTTCCTGTTTTGCAAAAAAAGTTTTTTTATGAAGGTAGGTAATGCTCCCCTTAAACCATGTCATACAGTTTATGATATGCCATGCTTCCAATCGTATCATAAACCTTTTCAAAGGGCAAAGAAGACTGTAACATGTGCGTCGCTGTGCGAAGGAAATTTTGTATAGCAGTTTCCTCCTTACAAGTCATCTGGTCGATCTCAAATTTTTAAAACCCCTATTGTATGGAGTCCACTTTTCTTTTTTTCAGCCATGTCAACCTGAAGTTTACCTTTTCTCCACAGCTTGCAGATCAATGGTGAGGGAAATTTGGGCGTAATTTCCTGGGGTGGAAGCATCCTTGCCAGGGTTTTGGGGCGGAATGATTATAGACTCTTTCCCGTGATGGGCCCGTACCCCCCCTATAATTCTATTAATAGGTCCAAAAAGAACTTCTGGGAGCTCTCTGGCAAGTGAGATATCATTTGGGATGGAAAATCGTCACTTCCCGGGGGATCTTTCGGGAGAGCTGCAAAACGGTCCTCCCTTGCGCAAAAAAGGCAATTGTAGGGGTTCTGCTGCATCCTACTGAAGAAAGACCTGGGGGTTTGTTTTCCGTTCAGCCCGAAAAGTGGGGAAAACGGGGAGTGTTTAAAATGCCCAAGGGGATCTCTGCCCTGGTTTAGCTACTCTTAGCAACATCTTTTTTACTGTGATGATTATGCCATTAATCTTCAAAGCAGGTGGGGAAGTGATGTGCTCTTTCCAGCGATCTACGCACCCTTTTCCCACCCCTGCTAAGGGGGGCCAGAGTTTAAACAAAGGGGAAAATACTGTCTTTCCCTGACGTCCGTCTACCTCCTTAGCACTCGCCTGGGCCCTTGGGGTCGGGTCTTTTTGTAATGGATCAAGGTTCATCCTGGGGGGTCGTTTCAAAATGCTTAAGCAGCTTTTCTTTCTCTGACAGCTTTTTGGCATTCATCAGACCACCATGGTACCGGGGGTCGACGGGAATGCCCATACTTTTGGGAATGGAGCTTTTTCTGCAAGGTGAATTTGTGATGGAGTGTTAAAAGCATTTGAACACACTGGAAATCATTTACGATCCTGCAAAACTGCAGTTGATCTAAAAAGATTCCGTCCGCAGTTAATCGCCCTCTCTCCTCCATTGGGTGGGAATCCCTTTACCTCTCCAAAAGTATTGGAAAAAGGTCGCTTCCATGTAAGTCTTTCCCTAAAAATGCCCAAATGAAATTTCCTGTGAAACAGGTGAGCAATTGACAGGTCTTATTGGAGAATGTCCAGTTTGAATTTGAAAGTGTGGGATGTCACTTTTCAATAAAAATGCATCTACTCTTAGGAAAGGGCCCAAGGGCCCCTTCCTCGGGGTTGCCAAGGTCTCCCCCGAGGTGATGCCGACCATTGAAACTCCCAAGAGTAGAAATGGTGTGGCAACTGCTCAAGTAATTTTCCCAAAAAATTAATGTTCAGATTTTGTGGAGGAAAGGGGATAAGCAACAGTGTAAGGGCGTACAAGCCTATTTTCACAGCCTTCACCCGCAGTGTTGTCTGCAGGGGGGCCTGGAAAGGAAAATCCTGACACCCGACTGCTACTCTTCCATGAGGTCCATTGTCAAAAGTCCCATAATGGGCTTGAATTTGGAAACCTCTCGGGAAATCGGTATTTTCCCCGTCTAATCTCTGTAGGCATACACAAAATGGGTTTTTAAAGAACTATCAGTGTTCATTCTTCCCATTTTTTCATGAATTCCCTGACGTTTCCCTTGGATTAGGGTACCTTTTTTTAAAATATTTTTTTTATAGGTGTTTGGCAACCTGTGGTCAAGGTTTGCCCCACACCTTTAGGCTGTACCTTTTTCCCGGATCTTTGGGGGAGTCTTTTGAGGGGGTTTTTTACCCGTGGAACTAGTTTCCACAGGCTTCCTTTTTACAGGCTCAGGGTTTCTTTGCCTGGGCAAAGAACGGACCTGACCTTGCTTCAGGGGCATTTGCCTACAGCAGAGGCCCCTGTGGATGTGGTGGGAGCTGGAGCGTCACCCTTGAGACCCCGGAGCCCCTTCTGAAGGGTCCAAAGACCCCCCTTGAAATGAGTCTTTTGAAACAGACTCAGGGTTCCTTTGCCCGGGCAAAGGGCAAACCCGGCCTTGCTTCAGGGGTTCTGCCCAGCACGGAGGCCCCCCGTTGATATGGGGGCAGCTAGGCTGTCACCACTGAGGCCCCTGGCCTCACCGATGGCTCCCAAAAACATTACTTTGGGAGGGGAGTCTCCTCATAGACCCCCACTCCTATCCGTTTTTTGGGGGAAATTTACCGAGGCAGTTTTTCAGCAATGGGGACTGAGGTTTGAAAGAAATGGCGTGTGTGTGGTGTGAGTATTTGGGGGGCAAGGGGTTTGGGGGGGAAGGGGGATAGCCCGAAAAAAAACAAAGGGTTTACCTGGGTGTGCAAACAGCACCGGGGAGTCGCTTTTTCCTCTGGAAAAACTAAATTTCTCCCTTTCTCCTTATTATCATACTCTTTTTCAAATTTGTACCTTTTACACTGCTTTTAAGAGCTTTTATGAGCTTTTTGATGGGAACAGCATATTGGACCTGGACAGTTGTCATCTTCTTTTAGACCTGTGTACCACACTTTCCCATTTCTTGGTTTCCATTTTCCTTAAAAAAGCAAGAGTTGGCTCCATGCCCATAATCCTGGCATGGAAAAACACCGCTAGGGTTGGGCACATATGGGTTTCCCTTTAGGTGGGACGATGCCAATTAAGATTTGGAAGGACCGCGTATTAAAAGTTAGAAGGAAGCTGGGGTAACTGTCCAAACCGTCTTTCTTAAAAAGTTTTTCTGCCCTACATTAAAATTCTCAGTTCCCCTTAAAAGTTTTCTTCAGAATACCTCTCAGGTCTCGGGAAAAAAACAATTCCCTTACACTGATTGAAGGTTTTTTGAGGAGAACAGAAAATTGAGCCCCGGGATGTTCATATCGCCTCAGACGGGCACTCTCATCTGGGGACGAAACCTCAACTACGGGTACCCTCTCGTGTGGGGGGATGCGAGGATCACGTTTTACATACCCAACTATTTTCCTATTACTTCAAAAAAATAAGACCATGATTGATACACCATCATGTCTTCCTATAGGTACTTTCTATATGAAAAATTTTTTCCCTATTTTACCAGGTAAGATTTCCTTTGTGGGTTTAGGGGGCTTTTCCCTTTCTTCCTGGTTTGGGGGCCCGGAAACCCTTACGATTTCCCATTCTTTCCCTTTGGAAGCGGAAAGGGTCCAGAGTGACAACAGGTGTTCCAGAGGGAAAGGTCAGGGGGTTGCGCAAGTCCAGGAGAGAGCTAGATCTTTTTAAATTTGTAGTCTCATACAAATTTAAAATTTTTCTTTCCTCACCCCCCACCCACCATGGAGTCCACGGGGGAAGCTTAAATTGGGCTCAAAAACTCCCCCAAAAGCCCCAGGGGGTTTAGGAAATATACGCACCACTTTACGTACTATGGCAGTCGAGGGCCTATGCGCTACCCACGATAGTGCTGCTTGACCCTGCCTATTTGACCGCGATTGACTTGACCGGGGCCTTTTCAAGCCACCTCTAACCAGAATAAAAGACTAAAAAGGGGGTGTTGCTAGCCAGGGCGAGCGTGCAGCATCGCTCAAAACCCCCAGGCTCCCGTTCCTGGTATTACGGGGGTGCCACGCACGCAAACACGTTTGGGGAGTTCTCCCTAGTCCAAGATGAGATGAACGGGGGTGGGGGCACCCTCCCCTCCATGGCCTTGGGGCACCAGGAAAACCCTTTTGTCTATCCCTCACTGGTGCCCCTCCAGTATGGGTAGCCCTCTGGGCCGGGTCACCAGATCTTGGGACCTCAACCCCCCACCATGGCAAAGGGGGCTTCCGTTAGGGGGGCTTTACCCCCGGGTTATCTCCCCAAAAAGACAACTGACGGGAGGGTCCCACGGGAAATGAGCTATAACCCAAAAATGCCAGTCTCATGGGGCGCCACGGGGGGACACTGGGCCTGCCCCCTTTTATCCGGCGAAGAGACTTTTTCAAAAAGGGATCAAAACGAACTCCAAAGGGAATGGGGGTATCATAAATTTTACTTCCCTAGAGCAAAAAAGGGGATACCAAGGCCTTTAAAGACATTAGCTTGGGATTTCTGGGATAAGTACCCTTTTGACAAGTTCTGGCTCCTCTGGCAGACAAAACCGTTTGCTTCTTGGGGCCCCGACAGCCCAGAGATTGGGCTACGCTACCAAGGATGCAAAAACTCTCTGTGATTCAATGTCTCGCCACAGTCATAGTTAAATGAACAGGTTTCCCTAACAGTCCCCAAATTTCCCGAATTTGGTCTTGGTCCAGGAGACCTCAGGCCCCAAAGGGCTTTCCCCCATTGCTAAATCATCAAAAGCCCCCACCAGTGACCTAGGGACTCAATAGGATAGCAACATCATCGGCAAATTCAAGGTCTGAGCCCCCGATTTGCCAAGCCTTTCTCCCACTGATTTGGGCATAGCCCGCCCATTAGCCAGTCCTACAGGTGCCTTGCCTCATCCCGAATGAACAGGGAAAAAATTAATCCAGATGCTCGGTCTTGGGGGGCCCTTGTAGGTGGTTGCAGATCCCTCTCAGAAGAATTAGCAAAAACTTTGCCTGGTATGCTGAGCAGGGATGACCACACCCCTAAAACGGGTCAGGGGGAATGGTATCAGACTGCTGGGATGGCATTCAAGACTGCATGCAAGCCCCATGCCATGGTTTTCACCCCCACCTTTGCAGTTCGCAGGGATATCACATATCCCTGGGTTTTTTCCCCACACCCCAGTTTGGGAAAAATCGCCATCCTAACCTCGTTGGGAAATGGGGAAGTTTCCTTTGCTGATGGGGGGGTCCGGCACAGGAAAAGGTTCCACTTGAATCCAAGCTAACTGTTTTGGGGGGTCTACTCTAAAACCCAAAATACTCAGCCCGCATTTTACTAAAAACCAACATGATCGAGGGTGATCTGTCCCTCTGTAGTGACCCCTGCCAGAAAGGGCCTCCAAGGGGGAAACCCCCCAGGATGCTTTTAGTTTTTCCCCTTTCCCCTTTAAAAACGTGGCAGCCCCCAGACAAGTCACAGAACCCGGGGATCTGGCAGCCCCCCCCATTTTTTTTTTAATTAACCTTTTTATATTACGCTTTTTTCTTTTTAAAACGAACGTTTAAAAACATTTTCTTTGCTTTTGTACTTTTACAGCACTCTCTTAATGTCGGGGGAAGAACTTGCATAACTTTTAGTTTTTATCTTGCCAATTAGATTTCACATTTTTTTAAAAGGGGAATAAATGATTTTGTATTTTATTAAGGTTCGAAAGATTTTCTTATTTCACGGCTTGCCGTGCCATCTAGGGGGGAGGGTTTAATGGGCTCTTTCCGGGGCTGCCTGTTAGCCATTCATAGAATCCTTGCCGGGGGTGTGTATGATACCCCGGGATGAGCGGGAAAAGGGCAGAAGGGGTAGGCTTGTCTTGGAAACTTCCACTAATGTGGCCGATGTATACCCGGGGGAAGCAAGAGTGATGGGGGTTTTGGGGTTTTTTTAGTGGTAAGGACGAACTGGATGGTGGTAAGATGGGATAAGTTTTTTCTATATTATAATATAAATAGAGTGCTCCATAAGTTCGTCTCTTTTGTGATTTTTAGATTATGTTTTTCATTCGTTTTTACTCGTTTTCGAATTTTAAGCTTTGATTAATCCTGAAGGATTTAAATTTTTCTTATTTTACTGTGTTACTTTTGGATTAAATTTCAAGGTTAGTCCTTGTGTATCCTCAGTTTCCTTTAATCAATAAGTAAGAATTCAACTTTTTTTCTATCAGTCATTAGGGCTGACATGCATTCCTCTCGGACCTAACCACGCTTCCCAGATGGAAGCCCTTGTGTATTGGGTCATTTCTTTTCCTTCCTCACATGTTCCTCTTTCTTTTCTACACCCTTCTGTCTCCTCTTTTACGTACAATATTGTTCCCAGACGTACTAACAAGGTGGTGGCAGCGACTAAAAGACCCCAATTAACAAGAGTAATAAAGATAACTTTATCAGAAATCACTACACTTCATATATTTCTTGGGGCCAGCAGGTGGGATGCGAGACAGAGTCAGTTTCTTGTTAGTCACTCAGTCATCCGAGGAGCTAAATAATGGTGGATGAATTAGCAAAGGCTAGTCTCTGAAGTTTTAATCATTGCTATAGTTCTTATTGTGTCGTAATAAGCTAATATGCCAGGCAAGAGAAGTAAACGCCTATGGCAAATTGAAGTTGGTGCAGAAGGGAATTTAAACACTTCAGATACAAGTAAAGCACTGTACCATTAATTGATAGTCAGAGTAATAGTAAAAAAGCAAATATGGGTATTTCCCTCTACGAAAAATTGACAGCTCATTGCAATGATCTTGAACAATGTTGTGCAATGCTCTCAGAGCAATATGAGGGGATTATTGCAAGAAACGAGCCCACATAACTCTTCCCATATTACACATGTCACGCCAATAGCAGTGGAGTATGTTATTCATAGAAAAAATTCAGTGCCCAAGTTTTAAAGCAGAGATATTGGCAGCCTTCCCTTTTAAAAGAAACCAGGAGTAGAATCTGGTTACGGGTAATAGAAAATGTTAAGCCTGCAAGTGATAAGCATATATTTGTGCAGCGAGAGCTTCATGTCAAGTGACAGCAGATTTAAATGTCAATTCCCCAGTCTTGGATGGTATAGTAAATGGCAGACTTTAAGGCTTTAGCAAGGTCAAAATTTAATGGGACTTGCTCTATCACTGAATTCTTCAAGCACTTGCATGAATCAAAATTGCTGTTGGTCAAGCCCCATTGGATTTCGTTGTTCCCATTGAAGGGTGGTATATCAGGGATTCGGGATTATCAAATAGCTATTGGGTTGTGCCAGAATGAAAATAATGTTAAAAAGG
>NW_023664395.1:0-13871 GCF_015228065.2 Penaeus monodon
GTTTTGGCGAAGGCGGACAAGCTGTTTATGAGCTCGAAAATCAAACTTTTGTTGGGGTTCATTCCGCTGTTTTGGTCAAATGGCCTCGTAGGCAGAGTGAATTAAAACTGGGGAGAGTTTCATATTTACTCTCTTCTTTCTCCGAAGAACACAGAAGAAGACAGTGATGAAATTTGGGGGGATTTTTCTTTTTGTTTTCTTTGTGAAGTTTTGTGTTCCCTTTTTTTAAATCTTTTTGTGTGGTTAGATGTTTCCCTTATTTTTATAAACTGTTTGGATATCGAAGTGGAATATGATATATACATTTTTCTCGTTTGTTTTTTAAACTGTATTTCAAAATTTCCCAAAATTAAATCGTGATAATTATCAGACAGTAAGTTATCACAGCGGGAATAAAAAAAAATTGTTTTGCAAAATCTGTCGTACGGGAAAGGGAAACGTTTCCAGAGACTTTTTACCGAGTTTAAAAATCCGGGAAAATTAGCTATGCAAAAAACTCTAGGGTTTAAATTCCCCCCTTTTCACTATCCTTTTCTGCCCCTATCAAATTAACTTTGCCAAATTCAGCGAAGTGGCAATCTGCAAACGCCAAAAACTTTCCCCTGATGGGGTAAAAACCAAATAACTTTCAAACTACAAAATATATTTTTTCAGACGGGCAAAATTTAAAGGGTTGGCGAAAAAATTAAAGGGTACAACAAAACAAAAAAAAAATATAAAAAGTAAATTGATCTAGCATACGTTTCATCATTTCTTTAGTAAACATTTTTCCAAAAGCATTTACTTTTGGAGTAAAGAATACCCCGTAGAAGCAGAAGAAGAACCAAAAAAAAAGAAAACACTGGGAAGAAAAAATTTTCAAAAACACATCTAGATTCTAAATAGCATTTTTGAAAATTTAAAAACAGAATGAAGTGGCACTCGTCAATATGCCATTATTTTTCCAAGGCTAAAAAGTTTAAAAATGGAAAGGCGATCTTTAATTCCAAAGAAGGTTTAAGAATTTCGATGTTATATGTATATATAATAGATGATGGATAAAAAGATAGAAGATAGATAATAGATAATATTGTGTGTGTGTGGGGGTGTTGTGTGGTGTGTGGAGTGTGGTGTGTGTGTGTGTGTGGTGTGGTGTGTGGTTGTGTTGTGAGTTAAAAGTAAAGGGGAACGCCATTGAAAATCAAAAATGACGTCCTTAAATTTAAACGGAAAAAAGGAAAACGTGACTCTCATTTGTCTTATTTATGTACTGCCCTTTCCCGCATCGTTATATTATTTAAACAAGGGCCCCGGGTTTTCCCTATCCTTACAACCTCCATATTCCCCTTAAAGGGCTTTACAGAACATTTGTTTTACAGTGTCCTTTACACTTTGAAAGGGGAAAGGGCCCTTTTTTCCCCTCTTCAGGTCTTTTTTTCGACAAAGTGGATCTATATAAAAATAAGCAAACAAATTCCTTTGTTTATTTGATTTGGTTTTTGGTAGTGAATTTTTGTGGCGAGTGTGGGTTGCGGGGGTTTTGGAGTAACGTCAGAGGGGGGAAATGGGGGGTTTTAAGAAAGTAAGGCGGAAAAGTCTTTTATGATTTTATTTCTGTCACAGATAGACAGATAAGTTTAGACAGCCTAGCTCTGTAATCGCCCCCCTTAAGAAAAATTTCAAAAAATTTGAAAAAATTTTTGTAGAGTTAAATCCTATAAAAGGAGGGGAAAAGGAGCGAGGCATATGATATTTTAAGATTCAAACACTTCTCAAAATTTAAAACAGTCAAATTTAAAAGATGTGAAAAAGGATAAACTCCAACCTTTTTATCGAGGGGGAAACAAAGGGGCAACAAAAAAATTGCACGGATATATTTTTTTTTTTTTTTAGTTTTTTTTTTTTTTTTTTGTTTTTATTTTATACTTTTTTCCTGGGGGTATCGAAGCAGCCCCCTTTTGTTTTTAAAAATTTAACACGGCACTAACCAATACGGCGCATAATGACGATATAAAAATCAGGGGGAAAAGGTGCCCTTTTTAGGTTGTTTTTTTCGAATATCCTCCGAAATTAATACACCCAAAATACGTAGTCGATTTTTACCCGGCTCTTTTAGCATCGTTTTTCCCCCATCGCACCCTCAAAAAAAAGCCCTTGAGGGGAAATTTAAAACCCTTTATCCCTGTTATTTAAAAGGGAACTAAAGTTTCCTTTTTTTTGTTCGGTGTGCCCTTCCCTTTCAATAGAGAACACCCCAACAGGACAAATTGATTGGAACGAGTACCCTCAGATTCTTTGGCCCATTGTGGAAGGCAATGTGATATTTGGGAAAGACGAATCGTTGCGTTCCCAGCGACAGGGGAATGTATATTTCGTTTTTTTTAAAAATTAAAAAGTATTGCACCGTTAGCGGGGACTTATATGGGAACAAATCCAGAAAAAGTCAATTCAAATTTGTAAAGAATTCCGTTGCCAGTATTTTTTAAATGAAAAACATCATTTGGGAATCCGGAAAGTGAAAAAGAGGTTTCTGTTTTTATTTAAAAAAAAAAATTTCTAAAAGAAATATCTTTTGCTATTTTTGAATTCCTTTAATAAGATATGAAGTACTTGCAGTGTGTACCCCAAAAACAGAGTAAAAGGGTAGTAATACTATCATAAAGGGAAAACTACCTTTAAAACAACAGTATAAAATATATTTGCAGTAGGAATGGAAATTTAAATTCTTTCTAGCTGTAGCCTACACACAACCCTTTACATTGTGTGTGTGTGTGTATGTATATATATATATTATATAATTATATAATATATATATATATTGGTGTGTGTTGTGTGTGGTTGTTTGTGGTGTTGTGTTGTATGTAATTATTATATATAATATATAATATTATGTGTGGTTGTGTGTGGTGTGTGTGTGTGTGTGTGTGGTTTTGGGGTGTGTGGGTGTGTTTTGGTGCGGTGTGTGTGGGTATATTATATATAAATATTATAATATATATATAATTATGTAGTATAAATTTTAATATATATATATATATAAAAATTTAAATTTATAAAAACACACACACACACACGCACACACCACACACCACACACACAACACACCCACACACACGCACACACACATACCACACACAAATGTATATAAATTATAAATATTTAAAAATATAAATATATAATATATATATATATATATGTTTTATAATAACAATATATTATATATATAATTATATATATTTATAAAATGTGTGTGTGGGGTGTGGTTGTGGGGTTTGGGTGTGTGTGTGGGTGTGGTGGTGGTAAAATAATATATATATATATAATATAATAATATATAATATATTATATATAATATAATATATAATATATATGTAGTTGTATGTACTACACACACACACACCACACCACACACACACACACAAACCACCAACACACACACACCACACAAAAACATTTTAAAAATTAATATAATATATATAATTATAAAATTTTTATAATATATAAGTATTTATATACAAAACACACATAGTATCTGGTATTTTATAAATTAATTTATAAATATATATATATATATATAATATATATAATATTTATAATTAATATGTTAAATAATATAAAATTTTATTAAAATAACATTATATAACACTTTACAATTATGTTTGCACTATTTATTATATAAAAGGTATTAATATATTATTTTAAAATATATATATATTAATATATTATATAATTATAAGCGTGTGTGTTTGGTTTTGTGTGGTGTGTGTGTGGGTGTGGTGTGTGTTGTGTGGTGTGTGTGTTGTGTGGGGGTTGGAGGTGGGTTTTTTTTTAAATAAAATTATAATTTTAAAAATATATATATATATTAATTATAATTATTACAATACAACCAAAACACACACACACACACACACCCATATTATAAATATTATATATTATAAAAATTATATATATATATATATATATAAAATATTATTAAATTAATATTTATATATAACATATATTACATTTAAAATATTATTTTGTACATATTAATATAATATATATATATAATATATAAAATTAAATAATTAACCCTATATGACACAGAAAATCAATAAAAATGTAGTATTAGGTATGTATGTGTGTGTGTAACATTAATATTTTTATTTATTATATAATTTAAAATAAAATATTTAAAAAATATATACATATTTACTAAAAACAATTTACACGCATAAACAAAAAATACATAAAAATTATACTATCTATTACACACTACATACACAACATTTAAAAAAATTTTTAAAATAATATAATTTTAATTTTTATTAATAAAATATATATATATATATAATATAATATAAATATAATAAATATAAAATAAAAATAAGGATATATATAATAAAATAACATATATTATAAAACATTTTAAAATTTTATGTTTGTGCTCTATGTATATAAAATATATTTATTATATATAATATAAATAATAAATATATTTATAATATAATTTTTAAATGCGTGGGGGTGTGTGGTGTGTGGTTGGTGGGTGTTGTGTGGTGGGGGTGTGGTGTTGTGTGGGTGGGTGTGTGTGTGTGGGGTGTGGGTGTGGGGGGTGGGGGTGTGGGGTGTGTATATATTATATATAATATATATATATAAATAAATAATAGTTGTACATATCATCAACACACCACACACCACACACCACCAACATAAAAAATTAATATATATATAAAATATATATATAATAAAAAATTATATAAAATATATAATACAAATATAAATATATTATGATTACATATTATATAATATTATATTATAAATTTTATATAATTATATAATTAAAATAATTTCCTATATGCACACAGATAAGCATATACAAACTGTTGTAAGTGTATTAAATTTTTTGGTTTACAAATATATATATTATATATATTATAATATATATATATATATATATTATTAATATAATTTACACAACACATACATACACATACATACATACTTTTTTTTTGGCATTTTTCGGTGATATATGGATATAAATATAATATAAAATTATATATAAAATAAACAATTTTAAAAATATGATAACCCCAAAATACAACCTAATTTTACATTTCAAATTTTTAAAATACTATCTAAACATACATACACAACAATAAAATTATAAAATAAAATATACACACACACACACACACACACACACACACAACACACACCAACCCCCACACAAAAACACACACCCAAAAACACAAACACACTATATATATATTATAATTTATAATATAAAATTTTTTATATTATATATATATATATAATATATTGTGTGTTGTGTGGTGTGTGGTGTGGTGTGGGGGTGGGGTGTGTGTGTGTGGTGTGTGGTGTGTGGTTTAATATATATATATAATAATATATTTAAAATTAATTTTATATATATATATTATATAATTTTATTATATATATAATTTTATATATACACACAACACACCACACACCACACACACACACACCCCACACACAACCACCCACACCACAACAAAACACACAAAAAGATATATAATTTATATATATATTATAATTTATTATATATAATAATTTATATATATGTATGTATAATAATAAAATTTAAATAATATATATATATATAAAATATAAATTTGTGGTGTGTGTGTTGTGTGTGTTGTGGTTGTGTTGTGTGTGTGTGTGTGGTTATATATAATATATATATAATATATTTAATATATATAATAATAAATATATATATATATAATTATGTAGGTATGTAAACCACACACACACACCACACACACCCAACCAACAACACACACACACACACCAAAACCCCACAATATATTATATATAATATATATATATATATTATATATATATATATATTAAATATATGTTATATATACATATATACACACTTACAATGTATCTGTGTACTTAATATATAAATATATATATATATATATATATTATATATATATATATATATATATATAAATATATATATATAATTAATATTAAAAATTTTATATATTTTAATCTATATATAAAACCCTTTTTCATAGTATGTTTTTTGCATCTATTATATATATATTAATATATATATAATTTTTATTATATATTATATATATATATATATAATAAATATATGCGGGTGTGGTTTGTGTGTGGGTGTGTGTGTGTGTGGTGTGTGTGGTGTTTTGGGGTGGTTTGGTGTGTGGTGGTGAGTGTGTTGAATATATAAAATATTAATAATTAATATTAATTTTAATATAATATATATATAATTATATATGTATGTACATATACAACACACAACCACACACCCACCACACATATATATATATTATATTAATATATTTTATATTATATATTATATTAATATATAATATATATATAAATAATATTATACATAATATAAATATGAGTAGTACATTATTATAAAATATTATATATTATTATATTAAATATAATATATTTTATATATTATTATATATCCATATATGCACACAGAAAATCAATACAAAGTATTATGTATGTGATTATGTGTGTGTTTTATAATATAATTATATATATATATATAAAATATAATAAAATAAATTTTTATAACATATTATACAAAAAAATTAATATTTACACACATCAACATAAATACTTATCAATATTATAACTTCATTACACACATACATACAATCAGTTTAAATTAAAATATATATATATATATTATATATATATAAATTAATAATTTTATATACTATTAAAAATATATATTAATAATATATATATTATATATTATATATATATATATACATATATAAATACACATTTAAATATCATGTTTGTGCATCTATTAAATTAATATATATATATATATATAAATTTTTTATTAATATATAATATATTTTTATATAAACGTGTGTGGGGTGTGTTTGGTGTTGTGTGTTGTGTGTGTGTTGTTTGGGGGTTTTTTTTGTGTGTGTGTGTGTGGTGGTGTTTGTGTTGTGAGGTGTGTGTATTTAAAATATATATATATATATAATATATATAATTATATATAAAAATATAAAATTTATTATGTACAAAACATAACACACACCCAAAAACCACACACAACACCCACTATATATATATAATATAATTATATTATAATTATATAAATAAGAATATTATATATATATAATTATATTATATAATATATATAAAAACTAATTAAAATATGATGTATGTACTATAATATTATATTAATATAAAATATTAAATATTATATTTTTATATAATTTTACCTAATGCAAAGATAAATGCAATACAATGTATGTATGTATGTGTAGTTTGGGGGGGTTATAATATATATATTATTTATATATAATAATATATTATATAAATTATATATATATATTAGTATACCACCAATCATACACATACTCATACATTTTTAATGCATTATCTGTGGGCATATATGGATATTATAATTAATAAAAATATTTTTAATATATAATAATTTTAATAAAAATACAAATATACTATGTATATCTATATATCAACTACAAATAATACCTTTTCTTTAAACTTCTTTTACAACTACAACAAATCAGTTTAAAAATTTAAATATATAATTTTATACACAAAAACACCCCACACCAAACCACACCCACAACCAACACACACCACACACCACACACACAAAACCATTATATTAAATATATTTTTATATATAATATATTATATAATATATAGGTGTTTGGTGTGTTTGTTGTGTGTGGTGTGGTGTGTGTTGTGTGGTGTGTGTGTGTGTGTGTTTGTGTGTATATATATATATATATATATTTTTATATATTATAATTTTGTGTGCGTATGGTGTATATATATATAATTTTATATTATATATAATTATAAAATATATATATTAAATTTTTAAGTATACAGTTAAAAGTGTATATATTTTTGTGTGTGGTATATATACATGTATATATGTGGGGTTTTTGGTGTGTATGTGTGTGATGGGGTGTGTGTGGGTGTGGGTGTGTGTGTGTGTTTGGTGGTGTGTGTGTGTTGGGGTGGTGTGGTTTATATTAAAATAAATATAAAATATAAATATATATCCTATTGTAAGGAGAAGGAAAATAAGGAATTTGGGGGAAGAAAAAAGGGAAAGGTGGTATAAAAAATGTAGAAAGGTACAAAAAAGGTAATTTTATAGAGAAAAACTACCAAATTTTAAATTGTTATAAAATGAGCAAGAGGCAAAGGAAACCTACGGGCATGCCCGGCCGTGTTCATTATCAGGGAGGCGTGTCTTGTGGGCCCGCCTGTATATTTTCCCCCACGGCGAAAAAACCCTGATTTTATCCCCGGGGGTGAGGATGCCGGTCACGTGAGGAACTGGGGAAAACAGCAAGGAAGCGCACGGGAGCGTATCCCTGCGGGGCTTCGTTTCCTGGCTTGTGTTTTATTTGTTTCACATTATTTTTAGTACATTTAAAAAACTTTTTTATATCGTGTTAGACGAACCTTTCCCCGTTTTGGAAAAGAGACCCCCCTCTCCTCGGGTTTCAAACCCACCCCCTCCCTCACGGCCATTTGCACAACTACGTTTCCCCAACACACAACACCACACCCACAAAACCACATTTCGTCGCCCCTTTCCATAATTTTCTGCCTGCCCCCCTTTATACCTACACTCTTTTCCCAAAACTACCAATGGGATGTGGCGGACCTTTTTCCCCCCCCTTTTTAATGAGGGGGGAACGTTGCAATAAAAACTAACACCTAACCCATTTTGCGGTTAGCGTGGGACGCATTTTTTGGTTTTTTTTGTTTAAAACATTTTTTGCGCAAATTTTGGCTTATATCGAGGAATTAAGGTAGTTTTTTTACGAAAACGAAATGTTTTTTATAGTGTTCCCTTAAATTTTAAAGTACTTGCATTTTAACTTTTATTAAACGTTCAGGGGAGGCAAGACTCGCGAAATCTTTTGTTAGTTGCCTTTGCCTGACTTTCAGATGTCGAGGAATTTTTTTCACAGGGGGTTACTAGCAGTTGCTGAAATTTTTGTTATAGTACGGAGCAGGTATTGTTTAGCACGTAGGGTGGGTAAGGAAAAACAGGGGGGCCTCAATTTTGGACCCCATGTAGGTATTTTTCACAAAAAGAGTGGGTCCCCCCTTTTGAGCCGAATTCCGCATCACAACCTTAAACGGAACAAGAAGTAGAATTTGGGGATAGGGCACGTCGAAATGCCACTCACCCACAGAAGATTCGTGCTTTTTCGCGCTAAGAAAGTTCATCCCGAGGTACAGCAGTTCTGGAAATTCGCCAATTTTAAAAAAGGGAAACATGGAAGATTTTAAGGGAAATTTAAAGGGACAAAATTATAGGCACATTTTCCCTTACAGTTTTTCCTCAGGATTTCAAAATTAATTTTTAGCCCCGGGTTAGGCACCTGCTGATTTCTTGAAATTATTGAAACGATCGTTTATAAAAGGATGAGAGATTATCTCCGGGCTGGGTGCTCCAGACAAGTCATGGCCAAATCTTTTTTGCAGGGTTTCCAAATTTTGTTACGGGAAGCAATTTGTTGCTGACGAGGGCCCCCTTCCGCGTTATAGATGCCGCGCAAAAAATTTTGGACCTCAGAACGGTGGTGGGTCCGTCAAGGGACCCCCCACGTCATGACAGTTCTGTCCAAAAGTAAAAAATATATGCTCTTTCGTGCGTTCCGTGGCGATAGTCCCCCTCGCCCCCTTGCCCGTACCCCAAAATCAAACAAACACCAAGATTCAAGGGGAGGAGAGGTTCCCAAATTTAAAAAGGGTTTTTGGGATGTAATGAAAGGGGATATGCACAACTGCCCCTTTTTCACAGGCCAAAGAAGGGTCGTTTTCCAATCCTCCGGAGCCACGTCAACGGGAACCCGTGTTCAAACTCCCGATCCCCTGTACCCCATGTGCGCGATCACTCCCAAAAACCCCTGTCCAATCAGTGTAAAATATTCTTGTATTGTTTTGGGGACACGGGTTTCAGAAGAAACATTGATATGCGAAAGAAAAAACGGGCATGAATTTAAAGGGGGGGATCAGACTTCCTTTGGGTCGTAAAAGCGGTCAGGCCTTTCCCTTTTAGGACGGGGAGGTGAAAATTTTTCTTTTGTTCTGAGGAGCAGTAAAATGACACTAAAGAAAAACATTGAATACGTATCCTTCCGAAGTATTTTGATCAGGATTGTTTGGTGAGGCATTCAACTTTACATGGTTGCATACTTCACCTGCCCGAAATTACTGGGGTTAAATGGTGTCCGATTAATTTGGGAGTTCACAGTTCCCTCTTTGGGTCTCTGGGAGTTTTACCGAGCGTGTACGCAGAGTTCGGGTGTCGTTGTGCGTCGCAAAAGGTATCACGCCGGTCTACTCTGCCAAAAACAATAGTGGTCATCCTGGGTAGGGAATGTTCATTGGACGTTTTTTTAGCGGGATTCCACTCGATTGCTAAAGGTTTCAGGAAAACTGTAAAGGGTTTTTTTCCGCATAGTATTCACAGGTGACAGATGTGGCCCCCAATTTGGGGTTTTAAAATGAATTGCCAGCCAGTTTTTTTTTCCCCCAAGGGGGTTTTTCACTGCCAATTTAAATTTGTTGATGAGCTTTTTTCAAAAAAAGTAGAGTCTACTCGGGATTTTAATTGCCAACATTGCGAGAGGTTTTGCAAGTCGTGATTTTGGTTCAGGGTATGAGATTCCTTTCTCGCAAAACCTAGTGGTTCACCTCACATCAAAACCGATACCAACTTAAAAGAGTTTTTGTATGAATTTGATATCAAGCATGGGGTATCAAAATTTTGGGTATGACGATCAGGGTTTTGTCTTTCCCTGCCGAGTAGGACTGTGTATCTTCCAAAAACCTTTGGAAAATTTTCCTTTTTCCCTAAGGCAACTCAAAAACATCTCGGGGCACTAGAAAAGAACTCAATGCTGATGTGATAGACAGATACGGGTTTTTTTTGATGAACCCCCTTTAGGGACGAAATCTTGGGATCCCTCTATGATTTCCCACAGCAGATTTTCAGCAAAAAAAACCCCGGAATGGAGGCCCGGGGAGCGCTCGGCACAACCGTAAAAGTGCACAAAGATGTTGAGATGAGATGCCATTGAGCCATCCCCGTCCCCCCGGGGACTCCGGTTTTTAGTAAAAAAAAAAAAAAAAAAAAAAAAAAAAAAAAAGACGGGTAGGGTTTTTTCGTAATTAAAAAGGATTAAATCGTGTTACTATGTCGTGCATACGATGCGCACCTTATCAGACTATAGATTAGCTTGCGGGCACTCATTTATTCCAGCCCCGGTGCCGATTTGATACTGGGCCCCTGAGGTAGAAGAGAAGATCGTCCCAAAACCGCCTTCATGAGGGATTTTTTTTTTTAAAAAAAGGGCCATTCGGCTTACAACTACCCCCTCTACATTTCAGAAGCAATAAAAACGTTTCAAGTCCCCGGGATTAGGTAAGAATCCCTTTCTTCCTCGACGAGTCATTTCGTCCTATTTGAAGACCCCCCCTTTATCTTTAGATGGCCCTTTTTCATTTCTATCTCAGTTTTTTCAGGTTATTTTGAAAAAATGCGCTTTGCCGTTAACACCTTTAAAATTTTTCATTTCTTTTACCCCGGGATCTGCCTAATCCCGGAAGTGGGCTATAGCGATTGAACCCCCCAAAAATAGTAAGGGAGTTAGACAGTTTTTGGGTGCCACAGGTTTTTTTTAGGAAAAATATCGATCACTTGCTTCGGGCGCTGCTCCCAATCACACGCTTTTGAAAGAATGCAAATTTTAATTGGAGGCCCTGAACAGCAAATTTGACGATTAAATCTAAATTAAAAGTCAGCCTAGATGAGAAAACCAAATTTAAAGAGATTTTTGAATGCTTGCGAGCTTCCGGTTAGCTAAAAGGTTGTTTTTATGCAAAAAATGAAAAGGGAATGCCACAAGCAGTCGTTCTATTTGTAAGTTGAGGGATGCCGAAAAGAATACCCTTTTAAAAACTCGAAGCCTTGGCATAGTTTTAAAGGGGATTCGTTCACTATAATCCCTATTTGTATGGCTGTCATTTTTAGTTTTTACGGGCAAGGTGGAGCCATAATTTTCTTTTTAAATTTGGCTGAAATATAAGCCCTTTATCCATACGTTCCCATTTGCTGAGCCTAAATTGCTAATATTGATGAGGAGCAACCCCCAAAAAGTTGGCAGGGCGCAGCGCAATACCTTAGGGGAGGAATGCGGGAGTATTTGAAGAAAAACGGTGCCAAGACAGGGGGATTTCCATCCCTCTTTAGAAACGAAATTAAAAAACGAAAGCTGTATCATTTTTGAAAACCTTTCCCGAGTGGGGCTTCAGCAATTAGTAAATTCCAGATTTAAGAGATGGTTCTTCATCGTGCATAATGATAGGTCAGTCACATCTTGGATCTTAGGACGTATTGCAGGCGCGGGGATTGCTTCTACTTTTCCCCAGATGCTTGCAGAGGGAAAGGTTTTTTGGGTTCCTTAGAGGTGTAGAGAAGGAAAGGGTCGGTGTCGTGGGTCCTTTGGCCCGATGCCAGAGGCACACAGCGTTGATAGGGTCTCGGCTGATCGATAGACATGCGGGTTCTGCAATGGCCCTCATACGGCTAGTAAATTTTCGAGATTTTACCGCTTTTGCAGTTGGTTTTCCTCTTTTTTGTAAGAAGCAGAGACGTGGCAGATGTTTTCGTAAAAAAAAATTTTTATCTTTTGAACCCCCGAAAACATTTTTAAACCTACGCCACATTTGTTCCTTTTTACAATTTTCTGACCCGCATCCCCCCTTTTCCTGTTCCCCAACGACCCAAATTGGTGGGGTAGGACATCTTTACACCCTTTTAAAAAAACCCGGGGGCGCAAATAAATAAAACCCAAAACTTCTTCGGCACATATCCGAAAAAAAAGGAGGGGGTAAAAAAATTACCCCAGTATTTGTATCCAAATGCATGATACTAGGGGATATACCCCTTTGGGGGGATTCCATGATTTGTTATGCCGATGATATTTTTCAAAATCCTACACGAAGAAGCAAGAATTTTTGTACATTTTTAGCAAGGGGGTTCTGAGTGTGGGTGTAAACTCTACTTTTAACATGCTCGCACTTTGTATTGTTTAAGGATCAAATTTTCTATTAGATATTGTACACAAGGAGGCGATGAGGATATTCGGGGGAAAACAAGGACTTTTATTTAAAATTTTTTTCCGCTAAATCATTTGCGGCGAATACCTTTTTTTAAAAAGAAATATTAAAAGTTTAAAAATTTAAAAATCTATCAAAAAATTTACAAATAAACAATAAAAAGATTAAAAATTCAAAGCATAAATATTAAACTCTAAGTATAAAAATTATTGCATAATTTAAATTTTATTGAAAAAATTAGTCTCCCTTTGGGAAAATAAACAACCCCCTATGTCACAATCCCTCCCCAAACATTTTTTAGTGTTATGGGAAGACAAATAATACGTTTTGGTCTGAAATGTTGCCCCAAACTTTCCCCTACAAAGGGGATCGCTAATGGCTCTTGGGTTCACTTTTCCCCTGATCGTCTTGTGTGCCCGATTCTTTGTCTTTTTAATGCAACCCCTACTTGTCGGGTTGGGATGGGTGCTAGTCGCCTAAATGCCAAGGTTCTCTAATTCTCATTTTTTTCTGGGATTCCTCCATTATTCTTATTTATGCAAAAACAACTTCTGATCTGGGTTTCAGGTCGGGGTTTGGGGGGGAGGAAAAAAGCATCACAAGGGTGAGCGCGTGCCTTGGCTTTCGATCAGCTCGTATTTTCCATGATCCAAAATGCCTGGAAACCCAACCAGCATCTTTTTTGTGTTGACATCAGTGCAAGCCAACTTGAA
>NW_023664396.1:0-5000 GCF_015228065.2 Penaeus monodon
GGTTGTGGGGTGTGTGTGTGTTGTGGTATGCTGTGGTGGGGTGTGGTGTGTTGGTGTGTGTGTGTGTGTGTGTGTGTGTGTGTGTATGTGTGTGTGTGTCGTGTGTTGTTGTGTGTGTGTGGGTGTGTGTGTGTGTGTGTGTGGTGGTGTGTGTGTGTGGGGAGGGTGAGTGGTGTACTATATAATAGAGTATATATATTAATATATATATATATATATATATATATATATATATATATATTATATATATATTATATATATATATATAGAAAGATATATATATATATATATAATATATATATATATATTATATAGGATGAAGATAAGATGAGAGGATGAGAGAGTATGATGAGAGAGAGAGAGAGAGAGAGATCAAGTATCGATCAAGAAACTTCAGAAATGTTAGACTTTAGTTGAGCACGAGGCACTTCGTAGAGTTAAGTTTACTTGGTACTGAAGTCAATGCTTTTAGTTGCAGAAAAGTCCACTGGTGGCCCCATGGACAGACTTCAATACCATCTAACACTCTACTTACCGAGACCTAATGGATGTTCTGAACTTTTCTTTCTTTCTTCCTTTTCAAATAATGATGAAAATCACCAATACGATAATAAACGAAAAGACAGGACCGTACCCTGTGGAACCCTGGTGTATTTTGTGATACTTAGGTGTACAATAGAATGATACGTGTAGCCACATTAATAGATTTTTGGAATGGAAACTGCATCACTTCCCTAGGATCGTGATACCATTCTGCTTTGTCAGGATGTAGGATTTCGTGGCATAGGTTAGATTATTGGCAAAAATGTATATTAGGTGCTGTTTGGTATTTCTGGTAGAAATGAAATCATAATTTATTCTGGAAACCAGGCGCTGCAACCTAATCATTATCATGAACAACGTAAATGAATAAATTGATATATATAAGATGTAAAAAGTTAAATAATTAAGATCATATAATACTGACTTTACGATTATCCACATATTGGTTTGGAAATAAAGACATCATACAGTATGTACTGTCTAAGTTACAGATATATCACACGGAAAAATGAAAGATATATTGCCACAGTAGATATCAAATCTACATTGCGATGATGTTACGTAAAAAAATATCGGGTAACAAGGCGATATACCTCTGTAAGCAAGTAGAATATATCTATTCATGTAGTATAATTTACCATCAAATGCATTAGGTCTGTTAGTTTGATATAACAATGCGGAGAAAAAAACCCGGAGAATGGGAGGCTTCCACAGAGGGTAAATTCCTCTCTGAGTGACTTCGTGTTATTGAATTGCACTTCTTTGAGAACTCCAGGAGAAGAAAACTAAATGCATTTTTGTATAATGGAGAGAGTCATGAATATAAATGGCTCTTTTTTCCCCCTTGCCTCCCCTGTCTACCCTTTTTTCTTCAAACCGAATCATCATTCATCCTAACTTCATCGTCGGCGAGAAATGTTAAAGGGGTAAAAAAATGATGCTAATAAAGTGATATGACGTGGGAATCTACCGGTAATTCAGTTTTGGTCTAATGCCTCAGCGGTTTGCACGGAATGACGGAGTGAATTTAAAATGACTACATCTCGGGTACATGACGAAGCCCAACGATCTATTTTATCATCTATCGACAGTGATCGGGGATCCTTTGGCTGAACTTGGCCGTGGTGCAAGCTCATTGACTCCAAGGACGTCGTTCGTTGATGTGAATGCTTTTCTGATGAAGTAGTTGTCTCAAGAAGAAGAAAAAAAAAAAAAAAAAGAGAAAAAAAAATATTGGGTGACTTGATTGCTATGACGTCATCCATCTCGGATATTTTTTGTAGTTTACTAGTTCAGGAATCCAGATAGAATGAAATGATATAAGGGGACTATCTTGCGCGGAGTTTATTTGGTGACATCGGTGCAGATGAATTAGCATAGGACATTGAATTAGTAATAGAGACAGGTCTGCGTAAGTGGTTTCATGTAACGAGTGTGAAGACAAGTGCGTTTGATGATTATCCAGCTTCTGACGGTGGACTAACGAGTAGCACCCGTTTCTTTAGCTCGTTATATGCAACCTCGTTCTTGATAATGTAAGCTACTTTGTCGTCATATATCTGCAATATTCAGTAGCAAGTTTTTTTTTCTGGCATTTTTATAATATGCTTTATGTTTAATTGCAACTAGCTGTAGGTATTGCTCGCTGGTGGATATTTGGATCATTGGAAATAAGGCCTTTTTCAGTATCTTAAAATAGCAAAAAACGATATGAAAAGAAAAGATAGAACACACACACACACACATATACCACAACACACACACACACATCCCAAAACACACACACACACACACACACACACACACACACACACACACACACACACACACACACACACACACACACACACACACACACACACAACACACATACACACACACAAGCAAACAAACACAAGCATACACACAAACACTCATGTGTATATATGAATGTACATAAATGCAGTATTTTCCCCTCAAGGAAAGGTCAGAATTGCACCATCCGTCTTCATAATGAACGTGCTTTTAACACTAAGGTTACTCTGCTTCTCTGATACTTTGCAAAGGGACGTTGGAGCCCAGTAAGCAAAGTGAAAGGACTAATTTTTTCTCGACGAGTGGCTAGAGTTTTTATACCACTATGAAGCGACCACGTCTGCGGGCGAATTGCGTCACTCGTTCCCGGGCAGAAGCTTTTTTTTTTCCTTTCAGATTTTTTTTTTTTTGATTTGTGTTCAGGTAATTAATTCATTCGTTTTGTTCGTTTATTTGCGTGTTTGTTTATCTATGATAAGTTATATTATGAAGGAAATGTTCCCTGTTCAACATAATATCATTAATCATTTTCGCACATTGTTAAACAAATCCTAATTTCACCTACACTATAACACAAAAAAAATACCGATGGCTGCCCAAGATTAAGATAACATTCTTTACTCTCTGCATCCAAATCTGGTGATTGTTATATATTCAAAAGATAACATTTAGCACTCCCTTAGAGAAACCAGCTATGTTATTTCTTTTCTCGAGAAAACTTTTTACGGTACAATTTCCCCTTTCTCTCCCTGCTGCTTTTGGAAGGAGAGAGGAGAGAGAGAGAGAGAGAGAGGAGAGAGAGAGAGAGAGAGAGAGGAGAGAGAGAGAAGAGAGCTACTATTCCTTTTATTTATATCTCTTCCGATTCTTGTTTTATATTTTTTTCGGCGTTTTCAACCTATTTCCTTTTTATTATCATGCTACTTGATCTACTTCAATTAATTGCACCTATACATTTAAGCACCGAACACAAACACACACACACACACACACACAAAACACACAACACACACACACCACACACACACCACACACACCCAACACACACAACCCCCCCACACACACACACACACACCAAAAACACACACAAAAACACACACACACCAACAAACAAAAAGAAAACAGGGAGCCACACATGGAAAGAGCTGAACTTGGCGCGGCCGCGGGGAAAAAAAAAGTAGGCGCTGCCAAACAAAAATTTTTTTTATGATATATTGCAAATGCCTCAGAGCGTTGAATGAGGGTCCACGATTCGACCGCAGTAAATGGATAAGCGGCGTGCCTTGAGTTTAGAGTTACAACATATCGTGTACTTGGAAACGACTGCGCAATTGTTGGCCGTCCCGCGCATTTAAGAAATGAAATGCCAAGTTATGGACAGCGGGCGGAAAGTTTTGTAAAAAAAAAGAAAGTGGAAAATATGTTTCGGAAGTTTTCAAACCTTATTTTCCCTTCCTTCATTTGTTTCGGTGCGCAAGCGGTGCGCGCGCGCATCTCTCTCAGTCTCCGTGTCTGTCTGTCTGTCCCTGTTTCTTTTTCCCCCTCTCTCTCCTCTCTCTCGCTCTCTTTAGCGTTCTCTCTCTCTCTCTCTCCCTCTCTCTCTCCTCTCTCTCTCTCTCTCTCCTCAGTCATCTCCATCTCTCGTCTCTCTCTCTTTCTCCCTCACACCCACACACACACACACACCACACACACACACACACACACACACACACACAACACACCACCACACACACCACACACCACACACACACACACACAGACACACACATATATACATAATAAAGTCCGGACGATTTGAATTTGTATCAAATGGCTTGCAATATTTTATCCATCATTTATTTTCATGATGATAGAAATTGTAATTTTGTAATGTTTATCACAGTGAAGTGTTCCTTTTCCGAATGTAATGGTTTCTTAATACCTTTATATCCGTATGCATGCACATTTCCTTCTTTTTTTGGTTAATCTTAGGTAACCATGCTGCACATACAGACATGCGGACGATGCACAGTGTATACCTGTGTATTTTTAAGAAATCGTGTGCGCTCGCGCGTGTGTATGTGTTTGCGTGTGTGTGTATATATTAATATACGTGTGTGTTTTGCATACATATTGATAATAACATGCCCACATACATACATACATACATAATAGTACAGATGTGTGTGTGCGTGCGTGCATATATATATATATATATATATATATATATAGTATATATATATATATATATATAATATATATAGATATATATATATTATATATTATATATATATGTTGTATGTGAATGGTAGTATGTATATTCACATATATACATATATCTGTATTACATAATATATATATATATATATATATATATTATAATATACTATATATATATATATATATATCTATCTATATATATGTGTGTGTGTGTGTGTGTGTGTGGTGGGGTGTGTGTGTGTGTGTGTGTGTGTGGTGTGTGTGGTGTGGTGGTTGTGTGTATATACCTACAACTACGCACACACACACACACACAAACGCACACACACACTACACACCCACAGCCACACAAACACACCACAACACACACACCCACACATATATATAACTATATACATATATTATATATATATATATATATATATATTGATTATATAAATATATATATCTATTGGGTTATA
>NW_023664396.1:10000-13869 GCF_015228065.2 Penaeus monodon
GCCTACTTTGTTTTTCCCCGTCGGCCGCGCCAAGTTCAGCTCTTCCAGGGTGTGGCTGCCTGTCTGTCTTTTTGCTTGTGTGTGTGTTGTATGTGTGTGTGTGTGTGTGTGTGTGTGTGTGTGTGTGTGTGTGTGTGTTTTGTGTGTTTGTGTGTGTTTTGGTGTGTGTGTGTGTTTTTGTGTGTGTGTGTGTGTGTTTTGTACTTCGGTGCTTAAAATGTATAGTGCAAACTTCAAATTCAAAGAGAGATCGAAGTAGCATGATAAATAAAAAAAGGAAAATATGTTGAACACACGCCGAAAAAAAATAGATAAAAAAACAAATCAGGAAAGGATTTTAAATGATATAATAAGGAGGTCTCTCTCTCTCTCCTCTCTCTCTCTCTCTCCCCTCCTCTCTCTCTCTCTCTCTCTCTCTCTCTCTCTTTTCTCTCTCCAAAGCAGCAGCGAGAGAAAGGGGAAATTGTACCGTAAAAAGTTTTCTCGAGAAAAGAAATACATAGCTGGTTTCTCTAAGGAGTGCTAAATGTTATCTTTTGAATATATAACAATCACCATTTGGATGCAGAGAGTAGAATGTTATCTAATCTTGGGGCAGCCATCGGTATTTTTTTGTGTTATAGTGTAGGTGAAATTAGGATTTGTTTAATTATGATATTATGTTGAACAGGGAACATTTCCTTCAAAATATACTTAACATAGATAAACAAACACGCAAATAAACGAACAAACAAATGAATTAATTACCTGAACACAATCAAAAAAAAAAATCTGAAGGAAAAAAAAAAGCTTCTCCCCGGGAACGGTGACGCAATTCCCCCGCAGACGTGGTCGCTTCATAGTGGTATAAAAACTCAAGCCACTCGTCGAGAAAAAATTAGTCCTTTCATTTTGCTTACTGGGCTCCAACGTCCCTTTGAAAAGTATCAGAGAAGCAGAGTACCTTAGTGTTAAAAGCACGTTCATTATGAAGACGGAATGGTGGCAATTCTGACCTTTCCTTGGGGAAATACTGCATTTATGTACTTCATATATACACATGAGTGTTTGTGTGTATGCTTGTGTTTGTTTGCTTGTGTGTGTGTATGTTGTGTGTGTGGTGTGTGTGTGTGTGTGTGTGTGTGTGTGTGTGTGTGTTTGTGGTGTGTGTGTGTGTGTGTGTGTGTTGTGTGTTTTGTGTGTGTGTGGTGTGGGGTGTTCTATCTTTTTTTTTCATATCTTTTTTTGCTATTTAAGATACTGAAAAAGGCCTTTAATTCCAATGATCCAAATATCCACCAGCGGCAAATACCTACAGCTAGTTGCAATTAAACAAAAAGCATATTAAAAAAATGCCAAAAAAAAAAACTTGCTACTGAATATTGCAGATATATGACGACAAAGTAGCTTGCAGTATCAAGAACGGGTTGTATATAACGAGCTAAAGAAACGGGTCTACTCGTTAGTCCACCGTCAGAAGCTGGATAATCATCAAACGCACTTGTCTTCACACTCGTTACATGAAACCACTTAGCAGACCTGTCTCTATTACTAAATTCAATGTCCTATGCTAAATTTATCTGCACCGATGTCACCAAATAAACTCCGCGCAAAATATCCCCTTATATCATTTCATCTCTTCTGGATTTGCTGACTAGTAACCTACAAAAAAATATCCGAGATGGATGACGTCATAGCAATCAAGTCATCCATATTTTTTTTTTTCTTTTTTTTTCTTTTTTCTTCTTTGAGACAACTACTTCATCAGAAAAGCATTCACATCAAAAGAAAGCGTCCTTGGGGTCAGTGAGCTCGCAACCGGCCAAGTTCACCAAAGGATCCCCGATCACTGTCGATAAAATGATAAAATAGATCGTTGGGCTTCGTCCATGTACCCGAGATGTAGTCCTTTTCAATTCACTCCGTCATTCCGTGCAACCGCTGAGGCATTAGAACCAAAACTGAATTTACCGGTAGATTCCCACGTTTATATCACTTTATTAGCATCATTTATTTACACCTTAACAGTCTAGCCGACGATGAAGTTAGGATGAAAGATGATTTTAGTTTTGAAGAAAAAGGTAGACAGGGAGGCAAGGGGGAAAAGAGCCATTTATATTCATGACTCTCTCCATTATACAACAATGCATTAGATTCTTCTCCTGAGTTCTCAAAGAGTGGGAATTCAATAACACGAGTCACTCAGAGAGGAATTGTACCCTCTGTGGAAGCCTCCCATTCTCCTGTTTTCTCCGCGTTGTTAATATCAAACTAAAAGACCTAAGCATTATGATGGTAAAATTTTACCTACAAAGAAAAAGATATATTTCTTACTGCCTTACAGAGGTATATCGCCTTGTTATCGATATTTTTTTTTACGTAACATTCATCGTAATGTATGATTTGATATCTATTGTGGCAATCTATCTTTCATTTTTCCGTGTGTATATCTGTAACTTAGGACAATACTACTGTATGATGTCTTTATTTCCAAACCAATATGTTGAATAATCGTAAAGTCAGTATTATATGATCTTAATTATTTACTTTTTTTTTCATCCATATATATCAGTTTTTATTCATTTACGTTGTTCAAAGATAAAGATTAGGTTGCAGCGCGTGGTTTCCAGAATAAATTTTATTCATTTCTAACAGAAAATACCAAACAGCACCTAATATACATTTTTGCCAATAATCTAACCTATGCCACGAAATCCTACACCCTGACAAGCAGAATGGATCACGATCTTAGGGACGTTGGGAGTTTCCATTCCAAAATCTATTATGTGGCTACACGTATTATCTATTGTACACCTAAGTATCACAAAAAACAACCAGGGTTCCACAGGGTACGGTCCCTGTCTTCTTTGTTATTATCGTATTGGGATTTCATCATTAATTGAAAAGAAAGAAGAAAGAAAAAAAAAGAAAGAACATCCATTAGGTCTCGGTAAGTAGAGTGTTAGATGGTACTGAAGTCTGTCCTGGGGCCACCAGTGACTTTTCTGCAACTGAAAGCATTGACTTCAGTAACCCAATTAACCTAACTCTACGAAGTGCCTCGTGCTCAAATAAAGTCTAACATTTTTGAAGTTTCTTGATCGATACTTGATCTTTTTTTTATATTATATATAATTTTATTATTTATAATATATATATTTTATATATATATATATATATTTTATATATATATATATAATATATATAATATATATTATAATATATATATATATATATAAAAAATCCCCTCCATTTTGTTGGCAACCAACCACACACACAACCACCCACACACACAACACACACACACACACTCACACAAACACACACACCACACACCGCATACACACAACACACACACACACACACACCACACAAACCACACAAACCCACACCACACCACACCACCACACCATACCCCACACAAACACACAACACACACACAACAACACACACACAAAAACACCCCCCAAAACACCAACACCACAAAAACACAAACAACACAACACCACACACACACACCTTATCATGAATGACACAATGCGTGTTTTGTTCTTCCATTTACCATCATTCCTTCTTCTTCCCTCCCTTGCATCTCATGAAATTTCCCAATGAAGAATAACCTGGAAAATGAAAATTAAATGCTTCCCCCCCCCCTCCCCCCCCCCTTTTCCATTTCCCCCCTTTTAGAAAATTTCATTTCGGGCTCAAGAGGAAAAAAAACAACTCATAAGAAAAAAGGCTAGTAACGGTGAAAGTGGGTTGCCTCTTGTTCTCGTCCTTGCTAGTTTATGCTCTGGGGAATCTCGCTCTGCTGCTTTTTTCTGGGCCCGTTTGGGGTTTGGGACTAAAAAAGGGAAAACCCCTATTGGTAAAAAAAAAATTAAAAAAGG
>NW_023664397.1:0-13869 GCF_015228065.2 Penaeus monodon
GTCTAACTATAGTATCCTGCTGTGGAGGTAACTTTTGCTCCTTTTCCATGAATAAACTGCTACCTGAAAGTATGTTAAGGGCTATTAGAAGGGCAAAGCTTGTTCTGTGATATATGCAGATTTTACTAGGCATTTGTTGAATTACTGTTTTCCAGAACGATTTCAGGTAGTTGGACACAGGTCCTTGGTAGCTGGCGTCTGTCGTATCCTCAAGTTAGATATCAGGCGCGGAAAAAGAAGCAAATCTTTGACGTTTATATTGTTTTGCCAGTTTTCCTCATCTTTACTTAGATTATTGGTATTTGTCTGTTCCTTATTGTACAGATAGCTTGTGTCATTATGGAAATGGATTTATCACTGTCCTTTGAAGCTTTGTTGTATTGTGCTTTGATCTGTTTTTTTAATCTTTGCCAAAGTTTTTGAGGGGATTAAGGCATTCTTGACTCGAGCTTATAGCATTCTAAGATTTTTTTTTTCCCTTGTTCTTCCCTTGCTTATTCCTTCTCTTCCTTTTTTCCCTTCTCCTAGTCTTCTTCCCTGTTATCTGTCTCTACCTCTTCTTCCCTCTCTTCTTCTCTTTCTCCTCCTCTGACCCCCTTGTCCTTCTCCGCCTATTCCTTTCAGCTCTTTTTTCTCCTCTTTCTCATTTTTCTAGATTCTGTCTCTCGTTTTATTAGAATTTTGTTTGTGCAAAATAATTGAAAATACTGCAGGAATCATCAGTGCTATTAGCCATCACAAATAGGTATCTGGGTTTACATTATAATTGCACCAATATTATATAATGTGTAATATACTAAAGACTTTCTAGCCCAATTTATATGGTGTATCTGACACTTTATTTATGTGTCATGAATGCTTCTTTTTTCTACAAAAGGTAGCTAGAATGTCAAATTATGGGCATGCATGGAGGGTAAATACTCATTAGTAGCAATTATTATTATTTTTATTTTTTTTTCATTTACATACTGGCAACTTGCTGGCTTTCATGCTAGGCATAGAAAAAAACAGCTGAAAGTAACCTGAACACTCTAGGCATGTGTATTGAAAGAACATGCAGGAACATTTATGTAAAAGCTAGAGCGTTAAAATTCCACATTTGCAGTATTGTTCATTCTTATTAGAAGTATTCAATGACAAAGTATGTAAAAATACTGATGTTTTTTACCACATTCTTTGTACAACTGATACAGTTTTTTTTGATGAGGAATATTCATTCCCTACCTATACTGTTTTAATGATTAGTAGTACTAGAGTATACAGGATTCTGTAACTGGCTTCACAGAATTACAAACATAAAGCAGTGTGTGTGGTTTGCCATTACTGTAAGTCAAAGGAAAGATCATTAAATATTAGATTTTTTCTGTACTGCTTGTAAAATAGACCCTTTTTTTTATCCAATCCTACTTGTTAAAGAGAAATTGCGACTGACATCTGTAATCGCCAAATAGCTTCCCTTCTAAGCACAGGACATGTTCTTCAAGGGTGTGTGCCCCCCCAATCCCTTGCCCGTTGTTGTCGTGGGGGGGCTTAGGAGGCGGAGACTGGGACCCAATGATGGGGAACTCCCCAACCTTGGGACTCAGCCCTCGACTCAACTAATTTTGCATGGTCTTTATTTTCCTTCCCACCTTTCGTTTCTGTCCCTTCACCAAACCCTTCTGCTATCCACCTCCTAAGGTGTGAGAGCCGTGCTGAAAGGATGAAAGGCTGACTTTGTGCCAGTCCTGAACGGCCTGAGGGAGCCATGGGCACGGTATTCCCCTGATTGTTATTTAGCCCTTACCCCTCAAGGGGACCCTGAGGGGTGGACTGTTTTTATCCCCAACATAATCCAGGCTTACCATGGCCAATAATGAAAACCTATCCCCACTATTAGGGGCAATGAGGCTTGCCCTTTATCAAATAGCCCCAAAGATGTAAACTCATCCGATTCCCTGACCCCAGGCTCTCCTTTGACCACGGCTCCGAACACTGCAACAACTACCCCCTCATCAATACCTACTAGTACAGTAGCCAACAACCAATCCTTAAGGAACAATTCCACTCCCCCCAGCACGCTAAACTTCATCACCTCTACCCCCACAACCTCCAACATCAACCACCCCATCCTCCCTTATTAATACCTTACAGCCTTATTGCCCACCTCCCCATAACACTATCTCCCTCAACACTACTCCATCGTCACGCACCCGCCCTTCGACTACCCCTATCACTACAACAATATTGAATACCCTCTTCCAGCGCAGCCAATGGGAACCGATTTTTCGTGATCCCTCCCACAGCTCCCTACTCTGACAACACCCTTCTCTTCCAACAATGTCTCCCAAAACAAGTAGGTAAAGTCTCTTTCCGTAGCCGACCCGACCGCTCCCGTCTTGTCACAGTAACATCCGAAAACCAAGCCATAGCATTAACAAAACTAACAGACATATATGGTAACCCCATCCTTGCAGAACCCCATCCAACCCTCAATACTTGCACTGGAACAGTTTCAATCTCCCCAGCAAATTGCCCAATCTATGACAAAGATTGGTCAGATTGTGGAGAAGACCTACTTGCCTGTCCTCACAGACTATGATGCAACGTCAGTACAATGCTACTCCATTCCCCCCAGAGGTAATCGAAAGAAACCCACTAACATAGCCAAAATTACCTTCCGTAGACATGACCTTCCCTTTAACGTCTATATAGGAGGAGAATCCCTCCCTGTGCGTCCATACCAACCTCCTCCACGTCAGTGCCAAAATTGTTGGCGTCTAGGACACCCAGCCAAACATTGCCGTTCCACAGCCAGATGCCCACTATGTGCCCAACCTGGCCATACCCGATCTAACTGCCCTGCACAATCACGCACAGTGTCCCCAACTGTGGCGGCCCCCATAATGTATTTTATAGGGGCTTGTCCCCACCTACAAATTTGAGTCTGAGGTAGCAACTCTCAGATTCAAACTTGGACTCACACTACGTGAAGCCAGACAAGAAGCACGCCGACGTGGTTTCTCTCTTACTCCTTACTCCAGTAATACTGCTCATTCTACCAATTCTCCTAAACCCACCCCCCCTACATCTAAACCCCCCTCTTCTACCTCCTACCTTCCCCAGTCAAACTCTTTTTGCCATCCTAAATCCAGACACTCCAATCTCTACTACAGATATTTCAATCACCACCACAACCCCAACACCTTCCCCTCTCCCTCCTCGCACTACCCGTAACAGACAGAACAAACGTTCCACCCCCTCTTCCCCTACCACACAATCACCTCCACCTTCCTTTACTCCTTTGCTTGAGACACCAGTCCTCTCTTCCCCCCTCACAAGAAATCCTATATCCCCCAAAACTCCCAAACCAACTCCTTAGAAGAAACCATTGAAAATATTCAAGATTACCTAATGAAAACCTGAACACTCAACCTCCAAATCTTACAACTCCTGCTCCTTCCACACTCCAAGTAACTGCTGATATCCATCCTCCTCCTAACGATATCCCCCTACACCCAATCCTCCTACCCCCTCCCAACACAACCCTCCCCCCCCACCCCAACCCCAACCCCGCCCACATTATCCCTCCCACCATCCCCTCTATCCCTTCACTCCCTCCTGGATACACACGTGAATCCCTAATGTCACAAGTATCCCCTTCCTCAGACCCCTCCATCTCCTAATACCCCTCCTAGTAGAACACCAACTCCCACACCTCTCCCATCTCAGACCTCTCAGTCCTTTTCCCACCCTCTAGCTGCTTCCCCCCTCAAAATCAGTAAAGTATAACTATCCTTCATTGGAATATTCGCGGTTTCCCGCTCCCACAGACCTGACCTTCGTCATATCCTTTCCTCTATAGTCCATCTATTGTATGCCTTCAAGAGACCTTTCTAACACATCCTCCAATACCAATCCCCAATTATCATTTTGTCTCATCCCCACATTCCCTTTATGTCTCATCCAAAACTTATCAATCAGAAAACACCTTATGTCACACCTCCCTTTCAAACCAATGTCCCTTGCACAGTTTATCCGTAATCTTCCTTCATCGTTGGATCACAGTGATATCAGTCTACTTCTCCCCATCCCACCCCATTGACTTTGTTGCTTTTGAAAAATCTAATTTCCCAACTTCAACCACCTTTCCTCATAGTTGGTGACTTTAACTGCCGCCACACTCTATGGGGTGATTCTATCACAAACTCCCGAGGCCGATCTCTAGAGCGTTTCCTCTCCACAGCTGACCTTACTATACTAAATTCAGATCGCCCCACACACTTTGAAACACGCACGCAATCTTTTTTCATGCATTGACCTCGCTCTATGCTCCCCTTCTCTTCATTTAGATTTCCACTGGTCAGTCTTAGACCACTTTCCCTATAGTGACCACTTTCCATTTTCTCCTTTCTCCTACTTCATACGTACCACTCCCTAACTCCCCACGCTGGTGTTTTGATAGAGCTGACTGGCATACTTTCACTTCACTCTCTGCTATTCATACCCCTCCATCCTCCCTCACTTCCATTTCAGAAATGATACAGTATTTCACATATACAGTCTTAAGAGCTGCACATACAGCTATCCCTCGAACCTCAAGACCATATACCTCCAAATGTGTTCCATGGTGGGAATTCTGATTGCACTAAAGCACTTCGCTTAAAACGTGCAGCCTGGAACCAGTTTTACCGCTACAAGAGAGGTACTCCAAATCACTATCAGCCTTATCTCCTTTAAAAGAGCATCTGCCAATCTCCGTCGTACAATCCGGAAGAGTAAAATAAATAGCTGGCGAAATTATGTTTCATCAATTACATCCTCTACATCTATCTCAAAAGTTTTGGCGCCGAATCCATAAACTATCAGGCAAACATCCCCCCCATCCTGCCCCTGTCCTCCATATTCGAAATACCCTCATTTCTGATCCCCTCCAAGTCGCTAATGAACTGGGTGATTATTTCAGCCAGGTCAGTAGTGGTTCTCACCTATCTTCACACTTCTCTTCTATTAAGACCACCAGAGAACGTACCCCCATTATCTTCACCCCATCCTCTGATGAGTCCTATAATGCCCCATTTTCTTCCTCTGAACTCATTGCTGCCCTACAATCATGCCGTAACACTCATGAAGGCCCTGACGGTATTCACTACCGTAATGCTCCGGCAACTCCCATCTTCCTCCTTATCCTTCCTCTTAAAAAATTTTACAACCACATTTGGACATCAGGAAATTTCCCTTCTAATTGGCGAGAAGCTCTTATCCTTCCCTTCCTGAAACCCAATAAATCGGGTACCCTTCCTCAAGACTATCGCCCCATCGCACTAACTAGCTGCTTGTGCAAACTATTAGAGCGAATGGTGAACTTCCGCTTAATGTGGTTATCTTGAATCTCACAATCTTCTCTCTCCTTCCCAATTCGGTTTTCGCCGTGCCAGAAGCACAGCTGACCCCCTTGCTCATTTTGAGACATATATTACATCTGCATTTGCACGCCATGAATCCGTACTAGCTTTTTTTTTTGATCTAGAAAAAGCATATGATACGACATGGCGGTACCATATCCTCCAACAATTGTCCCCCTCTAGGCATACGTGGAAACATGGGTGTCTTCATAAAGTCCTTCCTCTCCCAACGCACTTTCCAGGTTAAAATCGCCTCTGCCACATCATCTTTCTTTCCCCAAATCGAAGGTGTCCCACAAGGCAGTGTGCTCAGTACCACTTTATTCCTTCTTGCTGTTAATGATATTGTCCTCAGTTTTACCACCAGGAGCCCGGTCATCACTATATGTTGATGATTTTAACCATCTATGCCTCTGGCACATCCATACCAAATCTCTTCCAATTTCTTCAATCTGCAATCTCATCAGTATCTTCCTGGGCCACAAACCATGGCTTCCGCTTTTTCTACCTCTAAATCTTTCTCCATTCTTTTTCTCTCGCTCACGTGTAGGTCCTCTACCCCCACTCTTCTTATATGGCACTCCACTCCAATGCCGTTCCTCTGGCAAATTCCTAGGTGTCATTTTTGACTCCAAACTGTCCTGGCGAGACCATATTCTACACATTAAAGAAAAAGCTCTCCGCCGTCTTCGAATCTTAAAACTCTCTCCCATATATCATGGGGCTCAGATCCGAAAAACTCTCCTTCATCTTCATGTTACTTTGATCCTCTCCACTCTTGATTATGGATGCCATATCTACTCCTCTGCCTCAACTTCTCTCCTTGCCCATCTTGATACAATCCATCACTGTGGTCTTCGCTTAGCACTAGGCACCTTTTCGCTCCTCCCCAGTTTGAGAGCCTGTACACTGAATCAGGCATACCATCTCTATCTCGACGTCGTGCCCTTCTCTCTCTCCGATGCTATGTTCGATTCCACCAATTTTCCCTCACTAAACTAAATATCCCACAACCCCTACTTCTTACCTTAGCTTCATCTCCACGATTACCTACTCCTTTCTCAACACGCATGGATACCCTCCTCTCACATTCCCCTTTCCCCCATCTCCAACCTCTCCCATTCTCTGTCCATTCCGTCCCTCCATGGCTCATACCTCACCCCCATATTTTGCTCTTCTGTTTTCCCCGACCCACCAAAAATCAAATATCCCTCCTACTGTCCTTCTCACACATTTCCTTGACCATGTCTCCACTCATTCCTCTAGTATTCATGTATATACTGATGGCTCCAAATCCACCCTCCGGTGCTGGTTTTGCAGTAATCTTCCCAACTCGTACTTTCAAATACTCCCTTCCTCCTGAATCCAGTGTCCTTACTACAGAAATTGTATGCACTCCTTTTTGCTCTAAAACACATATACTCACTTTCCTCTTCCTCTTTTTACAATTTTTACTGACTCCCGTAACTCATTAACTCTCATAAAGTTCAATACACACCACCAACCCCCTTGTTTGTAAGATCCAGAACTGGTTGTTCTACCTGTCCACAACGCCATAAAACAATCAGATTTTGCTGAGTGCCCAACCATGCTGGAATCCCCGGCAATGAACATGCAGATACACTAGCACGCCACGCCTCTATGTCCCACATCATACCAACCACGCTTCTCACATATCCCAGCCACGGATTATTACCCACACTTTAAGACCTTCTTGTATAAACGATGGCAATCTTTTTGGTCAAGCCTCCGCACTAATAAATTACATTCTGTAAAACTATCAATCTCCTCCTGGTCAGCTCCATTTTCATCGGAACAGACGTTGGGAGACTGCTCTCCGCCCGCTTACGCATTGGCCACACCCGTCTAACACACTCCTATCTGATGTCACAATCTGATCCACCCTTATGTTCCTTCTGTAATGTTCCCCTTTCAATCCCTCACATCCTATTATCGTGCCCACGTTTTGAAACAACCCGTACCTCTGCTTTCCCCCATCTATCCTCCCTTCACCGACCTCCCAACCTATCAGACATCCTTTCAGAATCCCACACTTTCTGCTTCAACAACCTATTCTCTTTTCCTCAAACGCATACATATCCTTCATCTAATCTAACTCCTTACCACACCCGAACCCTAACCCTTTCACTCACCAATTCCTTTGCCCAGCTTAGACAACTAATCACTAACTCAACCACCCTTCCCAAACATTAACTATAGTGCTACATGACCTTAGATGTCTAGCACATTTCTCTTGCTTTTAACCATTAACCATTAACCATTCAAGGGTGTGAGACTGTGTGATGTGAAAACTAACACTTGTTTGTTTATTTGTCTATCATTTTACTGTTTCCTCTATCCTTTTCCAAGTAAATGCATCATAGGGTTTAATATAAAACCAGACTGAATTAGCATTTTTCCATAACTTAAATAGATTTTGAGGTGGTTGTTTTTCTTTTATGTGATAACGTGCCATGCACCCACTTGAGGGTGTTTTGTGTTCATAACATTGTGCCTCTTTTTCTCTATTCATGTGCAGTCTAGAACAAACTTTTTAACATCTTTTGTAAAATGTGACTGGGATTTTGTAAACCCTGTACCTCTTATAACAGTACATCTGTGAAAGTGGACCGATTATGATGCTCTTTGTAGTTTTTTTCTGTTAAATGAGGAATGGCGAAAGCACATTTATATTCCTCTTGTTGTATACATCCTTTGTTGTGACATGTCTCACTATCTCATTATTAGTGGTGGTAAAATATATGAGGCATTTCTGACCACCATACTTATTTTTATAGCTCATGTTGGAAGATTCATGCTTCATTCAACACATTAATTTGATGGACAGTATCTTTGACATGAATATCATCAATATCATGAGATTAATTATAAACTAGCAAAGCCATTCCATTTTTGATATTTTTCTTGGTAACAGTAAAAAGAAGGCAATTTAAAAAGACAATTGTAGAGCATTTTCTTTCATAGATTTACACAACAGTAACCTGTTGACAATAGGTATCATAGGTGTTACTTGCATGAGAGGTATGGGTGTGAGTCCCTGTCATAGTGACAAGTTTAAGAATATCACGTTTTTGATGTTGGTGGATAAGTAACAAAAAGTAGTAATACAACATGGATTACGTGTTCATTGGCCATGAAGGGTGTGAAATTCTGTGGTCCTTTTTAAATCTGTTTCAGGAAAGGAGATGTGTAATGTTTGTGTATATATATAGAGCATATAGTGTGTGTGTGTATATGTATATATGTATATGCATATGTGTGTAAATGTTTATGCATATATGTGTATGTGTATATGTTTATGTATATGTATGCATATATACATATATATAACATATACACTATACATGTGTGGTATAATATGTGTATATATATAGATATATGTATATATATATATACATATATACATATACATAATTAACAATATATAATATACATAAATACTATGATATATATACATATACATATATATAACAATATATATATACATATATACAATACATATATATACATACATACACATATATATACATATAATATTATACATATATACATATATATACATATATATATATATATATATATTTATACATATTATAATATATAATATTAATTATAATATATACATATTATATATATATATACATATATATATATATAATATATATATATACAATATATAATATATATATTATATATAAATATATATATTACAAACATACTATCATAATATAATACATATATATATATATATACATATATACATATATACATATATATATATATAAATATATAATATATATAATACATACATACACATACACATACACATACACATACACATACACATACACATACACATTCATACATACACATTCATACATACACATTCATACATACACATTCATACATACACATTCATACATACACATACACATACACATACATACACATACACATACAATACACATACACACATACACATGATGCCAGCTCCTTTTAATTTGTTTTAAAGTATAATAGTATGAAAATACATTTCAACAGTATTATATGAGGGAAATGTAGTGTCCACTATAGAATATCATATGTGCTTCAGAGAATTCGAGTAAATGTGAATGACGTAGAAGGAGAATGAGTTAAATCACACACTTTATGTTCTGTCCCTTATATTCCACTTCTCTTCCTCCTTTTCCTTCTCTCTCTCTGTTGTCGTCTTCTCTTTCTGCTTGTTTTGCCTCCTCCTCTTTCTTTTTCACATCCTCTTCCTCTTTTCTCCTCTTGATAGTCTTCCTTCCTCCTCTTCCTCTTCTTTCTCCTCTTTATAGCTTTTCTTCCTCTTCCTCTTTCGCCTCTTTATAGCCTCCCTCTTCTTCCTCTTTCTCCTCTTTGTAGCTTTCTTCCCCTTCCTCTTTCTTACCTTCCTCTTCTTGCTTGCCTTCTGCTTCTTCCTCCATTTTTCTCCTTATTTTAACTTTTTGTAACTCCTGTATATGGACTAGACCAAAATTATGAGGGCCTTATTTAAGAATGTGATAAGTTTGATAAGTGGTAACATGTGGAATTTCAATTAGTCATATATATGGCAAAGGCTTTAGATTTTTTTATAAGTATTGCAGTCAAATCACATTGCCTTATTTTTTAACAAGTATATGGTATTTTTAATACATTACATGATAGCAGATAATAAGATTAGCATGTTTAGAGATGTGTGCCTTACTGGGTAGAAATTTGAACTTTGACTGCAGGTAGGAAATATAGTGAAGTGAACTAACACAATGGGATTCCTATGGAAAATGCCGCCCTGAGGTCAGAGTAAGTTGAACTATAGTAGAATGTTGCCCGACGATGCTTCAGATACGTCCTAAAAGATTGTGTATAAGTTGTGCTGAGGTCCTGGTTGCTATTTATGTGGTTCTTCAAAAGTAAGAAGCATGGTTTATTGTATTAGAGTTGGACAAAAATTTAAAACACATTTCCATGCTGAGATGATGAAAAAGTTTAAAATCTTGTGCGTCTTTCATGTAACCTGATGATCGGACACAAAAATTGTATAGAGGATTTGCAAAAATGTGGCATCATTATATCTAATTTGGTGAATTGCTATAGTCATGTATTCAAAAGACATCATCCTTTTTTTTTTTTTCTCTCTCTCTCTCTTTTCTTTCCCAGTGTTTATGGTTATGTATCTTTCATTTATGTATAGAAGCCACTTAGTGTTTGTCCTGTTGTCTTCTCGAAAGAATATGAAAAAAATATTGCATGTTGAAAGGCCTATTCCTTGATAGTCCTCCTCCTCCTCATTTTCTTAGAGGTATTTTGTTCAGGTTTGCCAACAGTGCCTGTCATTAATTTTATGACAGTTTTTGGAGATAAGTATGCATTCATTACGACTTAGCATGTGAATTTTCCCGGCATTGATTTTGTGATTTAATATACGAGAGATGTTCTCATAGTGCTCTGTGTGCTAAATAATTATATTGTCCGATATTATTCCTACTAAATAGCAATCTTAGGGAGATTTCTTGTAATAATTCCAGTTTGAATTTATCATGTATTTTGCCCAGTTGCTCAAGTGTTTTTTTTTTTGTTTTTTTTTTTGTCTACTCAGATTTGAGCTAGCTATTCAGGATAGGAAAGTAGACTTATTTATCTCACCAATTTCTACTGAACATATATTTATTTCCAAAGTATAGGAGAGTTGAGAAGACTGGTGTTTTGCTTTTAAAGGATTTAGTATTTAAGGAAAGTATGGCAGATTATTTATTTTAAAATGTCAGTACTATAATCCATCCATAATAGAATTTTTATTGCATCTGAATGACCAATAGAATTTTTTGTTTTAATACTATATAATCAAAGAATTTGCAGTCCCTCCAAGATAAGATCTAAGCCAAAGATTAGATATTTATTGAATATAAAGAAATCCTATTGGAAGGTGCAGATAATTTTTTCCCCTAATCCCAATGGTCTGTGAAGAGATTTTTGTGCCACCCTATTTAAATAAAGTTTTTGTATCTCTAGAACAATGGAAATTGAGATCACGAATTTCTAGTTGAAGAAAAAAGCGTGGCTTTATTTCTCTCTCTTTGTGTCATATTTTTTAAAGCATTAACTCATTTTTGGTTTAAGTCACTCGACTGCTCACATTGATAACAGATGTTGTATATACTTTGTAGACATAACATTGTTATTATTTACACATCTCGTGCATTTTGTTGAGAAAAATAAACACCGCTATTGAGGAAAAAGTCCAAACTCATTCCGTAGAATTTGTGTAATGTAAACTTCAGGAAAATATATTAAGCTTTGTCATCCATTCCATATAACTGCTGTGTTAGGAAAGACCTTTTTTAAGGGAAATAAAAGATGTTCATTATTATTATTTTCAGAAGTGTTCATACATATCTTTTGCAGAATCTGAATATCATGAGTTTTGTACAAAAATCTCTTGCTGTATTGTGAACAAGATCTAAGTTTTCATATTACATAATTTTGTACCCTGTAATTGATTTGAACTGGCAGGGTATCAGCCAGCTGAAGGTACTTGCTCTCCTGTCTTTACTGTTGTATAAGAAGTTTTACTGATCTAAAGAAATTGTACTGGTGCAGTGTATTACCTTATAAACTGCCATTTTCAACTCTGTCTTTTTTATATCCTGAAATATGACTGTAGTGAATCATTAGTTTTTCTTTTTCTTTCAGTTTACTGTTTTGCCTTTTTATCAGTTATGTTGTCATTAATATATCTTTTTTTTTCATGATTTTATTTTTATTTGTGGTTTTCTCTTTTAATTTCATTTATTGTTCAATTTAATTTTTCATTACTGTGTGTTTTTCTGATATGGACATTTTTATCTGCTTTCTCTATTTCTTTTTTTTATATCTTTACTTTATTGATTTTAATAAAACATTTTCATATCTCTTTCATACAATTTTCTTTTCTTGCTGGTTCCTCTATTATACATTTTCTATATTTTTTTCCTTCCTTTAGTCTCCACACATTTATATACATATATAAATATATATATATATTTTTTTATGGTAGGTTCATGTTTGAGCCACCGTGGTCACAGCATGATACTTAATTGTAGATTTCATGTTGTGATGCTCTTCAAGTGAGTACGTGGTAGGGTCCCCAGTTCCTTTCCATGGAGAGTGCTGGTGTTACCTTTTTTAGGTAATCATTCTCTCTATCCGGGCTTGGGACCAGCACTGACTTGGGCTGGCTTGGCCACCCAGTGGCTAAGTAGGCAACTGAGGTGGAGTTCCTTGCCCAAGGGAACAACGCGCCAGCCGGTGACTTGAACCCTCGAACTCAGATTGCCGTCATAACCAGTCTTGAGTCCAATGCTCTTAACCAGTTTGGCCACCACGGCCTTTTATATATACATATATATACACAACTATACATATACATATACATACACATATACAATACAAATAACATATGTACCATGTACTACATACAAACATATTATATATATATATATATATATATATATAATATACATATACATATACATATACATATACATATACATATACATATACATATTTACACATACATATGTACAAATATCTTTTTGAGTCTTATTTTAAAAGTCGATAGTTAGTAGTTGGGTGGTCACTGTTACAGTCGGCACCAGGTCTTGTCTTGGCATTTTTTATGCAACTTTTCCATTTTTTGGTTCAGCACAATTTAGTCAATTTGGTTGCATGTTCTTTTGTCTGGTGAAAACCACGTGTACAAGTGTCTTGGGTGGTGTTGGAACAATGTATTGGCTATAACTAGATTATTTGTACTACAGAATTCAATAAAATCTTTACCTCTTTCATTTATTCGGCCTTGGAGATATAAATGAAAGAGGTAAAGATTTTATTGAATTCTGTAGTACAAATAATCTAGTTATAGCCAATACATTGTTCCAACACCACCCAAGACACTTGTACACGTGGTTTTTCACCAGACAAAAGAACACGCAACCAAATTGACTACATTGTGCTGAACCAAAAATGGAAAAGTTGCATAAAAAAATGCCAAGACAAGACCTGGTGCCGACTGCAACAGTGACCACCAACTACTAACTATCGACTTTAAAATAAGACTCAAAAAGATGGAGCGTCCAACACCACCTCTAAAGCTCGACTACAAAACTCTTGATAACAATTACAGAATTACAGTGTCAAACAAATTTGAAATACTCAATCAATGTGAAGATGATAAAACACCAAATGAGTTGTGGGAAGAAGGAAAAGAAACTGCTGAACACTGCTTAAGAACTATCGCCAAAAGAAAAAGACAAATTCCCCCTGGATATCTGAAGAAACACTAAGTGAAATGAAACAAGAAGATGCCTAAAATCAAAGGGGATCAAATATCCAATTACAAAAAAAAAATACAAAAATTCAAAGATTATGCAAAGAGGGGAAAATTATGACATTGCACAAGATGGGGTAAAAGTGCGAA
>NW_023664399.1:0-13868 GCF_015228065.2 Penaeus monodon
TTCCAACCGGCGTTACACTGTGAGACTGGCATGGGACCTGTTACTTGCATAATTTGGGATCGCCAACTTAGGCATCTAAATATAACATAAAAAGAGCAGACAGGGGCGCCTGCACAAGAAGCCTCAAGCTAAAACTTGGAGAAACCATTAATGATAAAGTAAACAATATGCAGAATTCGATCTTAGATGCAGCAATGATTTTCAATCCTGAAACTTTGACAGATAGTATTAAGCATAGAGTTCCATGGTGGATACCAGATTGCCGCAGGGCACTGTATAACACAGTAGGACCTACAGGCTTTTCAAAATAACATCAATAACAAGAACTTTCGCAATTACAGACTAGCAAGAGCTAGGGCTCGTAGAACAATAAAACAAGCAAAGGTCCTGACGGAGCTTTGTCACTACAGTAAATAGCAATACACCAATATCACAGGTTTGGTCCACAGTTAATAAAACAAATAAGAAAAAGATATCACGAGGGTACAAATTTCGATTAACCTAGACATTGCTAATACACTCGCCTGGCAGTTCTAATATACAAGCAACTCAGACAATTACCAGTCCAAACCATCAAGGAGGCGTCTGAGCTGCAACCTATACACTTTGCCACAGAAGATGACCTTGATTACAATAAAGACCTAACAATGAATGAGCTTGTCCGAAACCTAGAAGCCTGTAGAGGACCGTCCCCAGGCTCCGATGAGATTTGATATGAGATGATAAAGCATCCTAATCATGATACCATGATTAAGTTGCTAGAAGTATACAATGAAATTGGGAAAAGCCAGTCTTTTCCAAGCTCATGGCAGTTCGCCCTCATCATTCCCATGTTGAAAGGAGGGGGAAATCCCCGAACTGCCATATCCTTTGCGTTGGCAAATTGCTTATGCAAAGTCATGGAACGGATTGTTAACAGTAGGCTATTGCATTTTTTATATTCCAGAAATTTACTAGCTGATGAGTAGTAACGGCTGCCGAAAGGGACGCCAAACTTTTGATCAGCTAGTAAAACTGGTGAGCCATATTCATAAGGCATTTGACAGAAAGCATCTTATGATTTCAGTATTCTTAGATATAGAAAAAGGCCTATGGCATGACAGGGCAATATGGCCTACTCAGAATACTTTATCATTTTGGATTACGTGGAAACTTGCCTTTTTTATTCAAAACTTAATTTCTGACAGAAATTTTGCTGTCAAATTTTCTGAAAACGTCACTTTTTTCGGATATTTTTGTATGGCTAAGGGGTCCCACAAGGAAGTGTCTTGTCACCAACATTATTTCTATTTATGATAAATAGCATCTTACCAGCTCCCCCTCAGAATCTTAAATACTCACTGTATGCCGTTGATTGTGCATTATGGCACTCAAGCACTCAAGCAATCTAACTGATACTGGATGCGATCCATAACTGGGACCTCCAGGGAGGGGTGGTATTTTTTCCACAAGAATGTGGATTGGGGTAATTTTTTCACATAGGAAGATGCCAAACATCAGGCTAACTTAAATAATCACCTAATACCAAAGCTCGTCAATTTACTCACAGGCCATTGCAAAGCTCCTCGATTTACTACCTTACAGGTCATCAACAAAACTCATTGATTTACTTCCTTACAGGTCAAAGCTTTAATATACCATTCGCTTGAGAAGAAAAAGAAACATCACAGAACACCTGAATTCTTTTATCATAAATGGAAAAATTAAAAAGTTAAAGTTCATAAAATAAGAGTCAAATCTCATTAAAATTAAGAGATGCTAAAAGGGGACATATATATTAGTTTCTTTAAAACTTCAAAGAACATTACAAATAAGAACGTATAAAATTGAACTCCGCTTGCTCATGGAAAAATGGAAGCCACTATAATAAAAAGAAAAAAAAAAAAGAGCACCAGCTTATTATTCACTTGCTAACATGTATATGCATCGAAATGAATAACTTGCCACTAATAAAACACTCCTCACAACCCGAAATACCTTATTCAGTGTGCTGCAGTACCACTTGCTCTAGTGTAATCTGAAAAACCCAAAAAAAATAGTGGACAGCCCAGTCTAGGGTGCCCTCTTGCCTCAGTGTATATTCAGTGTATAATTAGGTGATTCTTGCCTAAAAGGCGAGAATCACTTAATTATACACTTGCGCTCCATGGAGCACAGGAAGCGAGGTGTGTATCTTACGTACAAGGTTTTTATTTTATAATTTTGGCCAAGCAAATCCTAATGGCTGTTGTGAAAATATTATAAAATCACAATTCTTAAAAAATTAAGATTCTTCTTAAAAATGATAATAACTTAAAAATATAGATATATTAACTAAAAGAAAACTTTATCTAAACTAAATTATAGTTTCTTTGTTCCCTCGATTCCACATCCCTTAGCACTGGTGCTCCTTGTGGTGATAGACAGGGCACATTAAATGAGGATGTGCTTCCATAATTCACTTTTTGGATAGGCTTCCATAATTTATTATTCTGAAGATATAGATTAACATAAAAAACACAATAAAAGGCAACTTAAGATCCCCGCTCATTATGTGGTACTGGGGCGCCCTCTTCTCTAACGAGGGATGGTGTCCTTGCCTCTACAACAGTCACAGTGTACAAGCTTCAGCCACTTCGTCCGCTCATCCAGCTTGCGTTAAGTGCAGTAGAGTTGATATGCCCCTAGTTAATCTTGCGTGAAGGTACTGTAGCATTTGTTCTGGTAGGACATTTTTCATATTATTCTGCTTACATGAGAGGCATGCATTTCGAAAACCTTCATTATAATCATACAGTCCACTACAGATCCATTGGCCACTTGCCACTGATTGATAACCAAGAAATCCAATAAGTGTGAAAAATAAAACAAAATGTGGAGGACAGCACATGGCAGAATAAGCTCCAATCTCTCATAGCACTCTTAACTCTTTTTGTTTTTATGTTTTTAACATGGATTCTAGTCTTTTCAGTCCATATGGGTAATAGACATGGGAAGAACCATGGGTCAGACCAGAGAGAGAAAATAGGTGAGGAATCTTGTTTTCTTATGGAGCTCTTTAATAAATATATTGGCACGATGATTCTCTTGTCTTTTCTTTTCTTTACTTATGAATTTAATGAAAGGATTAGTGGAAACAGCATTAACACAATACTTATAGTGGAAAATAGAAGCTGACTATAAACACTACACAATGTCTGGACAAGAACAAGCATGGTCAAATGGTCAACAACGAAAGATGATTACAAGCCCCTTTATTTTCACTACATGAAGAACCTTAACGCATCTTATAACACTGTTATCATGAATACAAGATAATGGACATAAATAATAATTACTTTGAATTTTGTTCTTCACTGAAACCAAGTCTTAAAGTAAATATATAGAAATACCTGCTTGAATCTTGCTGCGCCCGCTTGGTTAATCATGCATAGGTATTTCTTTCACATGCAGACTGACACACACATACCATATACACAGAACAACTCACCTACATGTCTTCTAATGTCTCCCAGATACATGGATTCCAATCCCTATGCAGGTTGTTCACAGACCTTGGACAGAGAAGGTATCACTATAGATCGATAGTGTTTTGCTGGTGCCAACACGCCATTTCTGACACTGATGAGGAAGGGGTTGATAGGTCAGACAGGGTAGGACACTCCACCAATATAACTTCATGGGGAGGTCATGTTTACAGAAGCTAATCTTGGCAATATTGGTGTAGGACTTACGCTGGTCTCTGGGACGAATGGTGTAGCAGAGTACTGCCACTGCATCATAATCAACAAGGCAGGCAAACAAGTCATTTTCAGTCTGAACATTCTTTGTTGTAGATAGGACAATCAATCACAGAGATTGGAACACTTCCAGTACAAATAAGAAAGAATGAGGTTCAACAGGAATAGGTTTGCCAGTTAAGTTTGACTGGTCCTTGTTGTAATCAAGACAATCAGTCAGGGAGATGGAAACAGTTCCTGCACTAGTATTATGGGAGTGAGGTTGAGCAGGAATAGGTTTGCTAGTGGAGTCAGTCAGTCATTAGAAAGTGCATGAGCTTCGGACTCAAAAGTAACTGTGACAAGGCACCTTGTGAGATCGGAATGACTTGTTTTTGAAGACATTGTTGGAAGTGAAAGATATTTTCAGAGTAAGGGTCTGTTGGGGTCTCAAAGAATCGATCCCAAAGAATCGAGGTAGTACTGTGGAGAGGACAATAAGGATGAAGAGTAGTAATAAGGGGGGAGGGGGTAGACAATGAAGAAGACTGCAGTAGGAGATGTAGTAGAGGATGTTTGGGAGAGAGTAAGAGATGGATGATTCGGAATGGATAGTTGAAAACATCGAGGAGGGTGTCTTAATATCACTTACCCCATAACGGGTAAGGGAGCCTAATTAACCAAAGGAATACCGCACCAGTCCTAAATGGAGGCTGCTTAGGACTGACACAAAGCCAGCTTTTCCATCCTTTCAGCATGGCTCTCACACCTTAGGAAGTAAACAGAATAGGGATGAATGAAGGAAAAGGAAAGGCAGAGAAGAATAAGACCATGCAAAAAATAGTTGAGGTGAGGGCTGAAGTCCAAGGTAGGGATGATCCCCTACATTGGGCCTCAGTCTCCATCTCCTAAGCCCTCCCACAACAACAACGAGCAAGGGATTGGGGAGGAGGGGTTAGCATAGAACATCTCTTTCACAGTAAGTTTGCAAACTTCGGTAGGAGTGTACATAGCAATAAGAGGCATGTATCCATAAGTATACTTCAATCTCATTGCCATTATATGCTTATCAACTGGTGTAACCTATACTACCTAAGGTTGGAATTACTTGTGTCTACCGACCAGTAGTAGGTGTATCCACCCAAACTGACCATGGCCCTGTCAGGACTTCTCACCTCTGAGAGGACAGGTACCTTAAATCTTTAGTAGAGGTAAGCAATCATCCTGTTCCAAAAAACAGATGTTCCCAGCTTCTATGCATAACACTCTGCCTGAGGTTAAACCCCAGCAATCACTCTGGGTGGACCCACTTCTGCTTCCCCCATCAATGTTGCCCCATACAAAGGGAGGCAGCAGGCTGTGGGTTCTCTTTGTTTTGCCCCACAGGCCTCGTGCTAGGCTGGCAGCTGCCAGTACCCACAGCCCACAGAGGCAATACCCCTCCTCCTAGCATCACCATTTACAAAATGCAGTCATTGTGGATTTTCTTTGGAAAGGTGAACTGCCAAGGCGTACCTCCCCATGAGGCTGGGGGAATGATTTATTTATTATTACTTAATACTGCTTACTGATCTTGAAGATGGAGTTACTGCTGAAACTATTAGCCTCCTAACACTTCACCTTTGTATATGTCACTTAACTGTTACTTCCATGTATTCAGTATCTCTATACAAAAACACATATCACTGTGTATTAGATTTATATTTATTTCCTTATAACCTGTCCTCTGATTTTGTTTTAGTTAGTAGACTTCTATAACACTTTAAACTGTATTTCTTCACAGAATTCTGGTGTCATTAAACACTACCCATAGCATATTCCTGTACCCAGCTGTGGCTAGCGTTAGGCTTGCACTTTCTTTTCCGTATCCCTTGCATGGAGCTATAGTAAAACTGTCCTTAGTGACTGAATGTAAGCAAAGTTGGTCCCCTGTGACAAACCAATGGAAAGTTACCATTGCTGGTTGCTATGCCAAGGTCAGCTCACCATCTCCATATTTATAAGCCTATTGGCATATGATCCAACTTCACTCTAAAAGGCCTACTCATCATTCATGAAAATAGATATTGCCAAGAATCCAAGTATAACATTTTATGCATACATATATGAAGTGTAGTCTGTGCCATATGTTTTCTGAAGAAACAAATACCATGACTAAAGATTTAGAGAATTTACTTTCTCTGCAATTACACTGACATCCATAATTATATGGCCATTAATTCTTAAAGAGGCAAAACTGAGTTTCATAAAGCTTGGTATCTCCTGAACTGTTTACATTGCACACAATATTTATAGTGATCACTTCCAAATAACATGATTACTCATGAACCTAGTAAAATCTAGGCTGATGCTCTATATATATGTGTGTGTGTGTGTGTGTGTGTGTGTGTGTGTGTGTGTGTGTGTGTGTGTGTGTGTGTGTGTGTGTGTGTGTGTGTGTGCGTGCGTGCGTGCGTGCGTGCGTGCGTGCGTGCGTGCGTGCGTGCGTGCGTGCGTGCGTGCGTGCGTGTGTGTGTGTGTGTGTGTGTGTGTGTGTTTTTATGGTGCCTTATCAGATTCTGACATTGACTGATGCTACTCAAGAAAAAATTGGCTCTTTCAGATTGAGAGCTAATTGACATTTGATAGACCAGTGATCCTTCAAACTCTATTATGTCCCACATTTTATCTAACATATGCAATTTGACTTCAAAATTTTGCTCAATCAAATGACTGCAGTCTAAATAAGACCTGACCCTTAAAAGGACAAATAAGAACAAAAAATTATGTTCAGTACATAGTACTAGTATAAAGTAGCTTTTCTACCAGTTATGAAGTCATTAAGTAAAAGAGATCTCCAACTGGTATTAGTGCATTTGAAAACTAACTGGTATTAATTCATTTGAAAAAATAATGTGACCATCTCATAGCAACCTTTAAGAACTTGAAAATTGTTATTCAGGAAGTTATAGAACTGGACTTGAATTAGTTTGAAAATTATCCTCCCTTGGTTTACCCTTACTCTATCACCTGAAATGAATTTTTGTGGATACTAAGAATGCAAAGTTCTGCAAATACTCTGGAGATCACTTTCATTATTGCAAAATTTCTTTGAATCATGATTCTGATTATGAATTAATAAAATCAAGATCAAGCTTTTGAAAAAAAAAGGATAAAAAAAAAAATAATAATAAATTGCCAAATATTTTCTTTATTTTTATTAACCACATGAAATATTCTTCATTTAGTGAAAAAGAAAGTGAAAGAAAATCTAAATATTATAAAGATCTTAAGGTAACTTCATTTTACAAGAGTTAGCGCTGTGAAAACACTCCGAGCTTTGGATGATACTTGAAGGGAAAAGCACGGTCAGGCCCTCTGTGAAGAAGAAAAATGGCTTGTGAAAACTTAAAAAATATAGTGTAGACATCAGTTCACTAAGGATGGCTAGCCTTCTATCATGTCATGGCTAGACCATCTCATGGTGAGATGACAGACCATCTCATGGTGAGATGACAGACCATCATGTTATTTGTGGTTACAAGCTTGTTCTAAGTAGTGTACGCTAAACAATTTGCTTGTTCGGCCCTGGTTATGATGATAGAGGGGAGACAGTTTTGACCCTTTCACTGATATGCTCTGGAAGCATACCCTGCGTGATACATATTTCCTGCAATATATATATATATATATATATATATATATATATATATATATATATATATATATATTATATATATTATATATTATATATATATTATATATATAAATTACATATATATATTATATATACATATATATATATTATCTATATATATATATGTATATATAATATATATTGTAATTTATATATATAATATATATAATATATATATAATATATATATTATATATATATATATATATATATATATATATATGTATATATATATATATATATATATAATATATTGCAGGAAATATGTATCACGCAGGGTATGCTTCCAGAGCACTATCAGTGAAAGGGTCAAAACTGGTCTCCCCTCTATCATCATAACCAGGGCCGAACAAGCAAATTGTTTAGCGTACACTACTTAGAACAAGCTTGTAACCACAAATAACATGATGTCTGTCATCTCACCATGAGATGGTCTGTCATCTCACCATGAGATGGTCTAGCCATGACATGATAGAAGGCTAGCCATCCTTAGTGAACTGATGTCTACACTATATTTTTTAGTTTTCACAAGCCATTTTTCTTTCTTCACAGAGGGCCTGACCGTGCTTTTCCTTCAAGTATCATCCAAAGCTCGGAGTGTTTTCACAGCGCTAACTCTTGTAAAATGAAGTTACCTTAAGATCTTTATAATATTTAGATTTTCTTTCACTTTCTTTTTCACTAAATGAAGAATATTTCATGTGGTTAATAAAATAAAGAAAATATTTGGCAATTTATTATTATTTTTTTTTTTATCCTTTTTTTTTTCAAAGCTTGATCTTGATTTTATTAATTCATAATCAGAATCATGATTCAAAAATTTTGCAATAATGAAAGTGATCTCCAGAGTATTTGCGAACTTTGCATTCTTAGTATCCACAAAATTCATTTCAGGTGATAGAGTAAGGGTAAACACACAGGGAGGATAATTTTCAAACTAATTCAAGTCCAGTTCTATAACTTCCTGAATAACAATTTTCAAGTTTCTTAAAGGTTGCTATGAGATGGTCACATTATTTTTTCAAATGAATTAATACCAGTTAGTTTTCAAATGCACTAATACCAGTTGAGATCTCTTTTACTTAATGACTTCATAACTGGTAGAAAGCTACTTTATACTAGTACTATGTACTGAACATAATTTTTTGTTCTTATTTGTCCTTTTAAGGGTCAGGTCTTATTTAGACTGCAGTCATTTGATTGAGCAAAATTTTGAAGTCAAATTGCATATGTTAGATAAAATGTGGGACATAATAGAGTTTGAAGGATCACTGGTCTATCAATGTCAATTAGCTCTCAATCTGAAAGAGCCATTTTTTCTTGAGTAGCATCAGTCAATGTCAGAATCTGATAAGGCACCATAAAAACACACACACACACACACACACACACACGCACGCACGCACGCACGCACGCACGCACGCACGCACGCACGCACGCACGCACGCACGCACGCACGCACGCACGCACGCACACACACACACACACACCACACACACACACACACACACACACCACACACACACACACATATATATAGAGCATCAGCCTAGATTTTACTAGGTTCATGAGTAATCATGTTATTTGGAAGTGATCACTATAAATATTGTGTGCAATGTAAACAGTTCAGGAGATACCAAGCTTTATGAAACCAGTTTTTGCCTCTTTAAGATTAATGGCCATATAATTATGGATGTCAGTGTAATTGCAGAGAAAGTAAATTCTCTAATCTTTAGTCATGGTATTTGTTTCTTCAGAAAACATATGGCACAGACTACACTTCATATATGTATGCATAAAATGTTATACTTGGATTCTTGGCAATATCTATTTTCATGAATGATGAGTAGGCCTTTTAGAGTGAAGTTGGATCATATGCCAATAGGCTTATAATATGGAGATGGTGAGCTGACCTTGGCATAGCAACCAGCAATGGTAACTTTCCATTGGTTTGTCACAGGGGACCAACTTTGCTTACATTCAGTCACTAAGGACAGTTTTACTATAGCTCCATGCAAGGGATACGGAAAAAAGTGCAAGCCTAACGCTAGCCACAGCTGGGTACAGGAATATGCTATGGGTAGTGTTTAATGACACCAGAATTCTGTGAAGAAATACAGTTTAAAGTGTTATAGAAGTCTACTAACTAAAACAAAATCAGAGGACAGGTTATAAGGAAATAAATAAATCTAATACACAGTGATATGTGTTTTTTGTATAGAGATACTGATACATGGAAGAAACAGTTAAGTGACATATACAAAGGTGAAGTGTTAGGAGGCTAATAGTTTCAGCAGTAACTCCATCTTCAAGATCAGTAAGCAGTATTAAGTAATATAAATAAATCTTTCCCCCCACCTCATGGGGGGGTACGCCTTGGCAGTTCACCTTTTCCCAAAGAAAATCCACAATGACTGCATTTTGTAAATGGTGATGCTAGGAGGAGGGGTATTGCCTCTGTGGGCTGTGGGTACTGGCAGCTGCCAGCCTAGCACGAGGCCTGTGGGGCAAAACAAAGAGAACCCCACAGCCTGCTGCCTCCCTTTGTATGGGGCAACATTGATGGGGGAAGCAGAAGTGGGTCCACCCAGAGTGATTGCTGGGGTTTAACCTCAGGCAGAGTGTTATGCATAGAAGCTGGGAACATCTGTTTTTTGGAACAGGATGATTGCTTACCTCTACTAAAGATTTAAGGTACCTGTCCTCTCAGAGGTGAGAAGTCCTGACAGGGCCATGGTCATTTTTGGGTGGATACACCTACTACTGGTCGTAGACACAAGTAATTCCAACCTTAGGTAGTATAGGTTACACCAGTTGATAAGCATATAATGGCAATGAGATTGAAGTATACTTATGGATACATGCCTCTTATTGCTATGTACACTCCTACCGAATTTTTGAAAACTTCACTGAGAAAGAGATGTTCTATGCTAACCCCTCCTCCCCAATCCCTTGCTCGTTGTTGTTGTGGAGGGGCCTTAGGAGGTGGAGAGGCCCAATGTAGGGGATCACCCCTGCCTTGGACCTCAACCCTCACCACAGCTAAATTTTGCATGGTCTTTTCTTCTCTCTCTTTCCTTTTCCTTATCTTCATCCCCTTATTCTGTCCACTTCCTAAGGTGTGAGAGCCATGCTGAAAGGATGGAAAAGCTGGCTTTGTGTCAGTCCTAAGCAGCCTCCATTTAGGACTGGTGCGGTATTCCTTTGGTTAATTAGGCTCCCTTACCCGTTATGGGTAAGTGATATTAAGACCCCTCCTCGATGTTTTCAACTATCCATTCCAAATCATCCATCTCTTACTCTCTCCCAACATTCTCCACTCCATCTCCTACTGCAGTCTTCTTCATTGCCCTACCCCCTCCCCCATTATTACTACTCTTCATCCTTATTGTCCTCTCCACAGTACTACCTCGATTCTTTGGGATCGATTCTTTGAGACCCCAACAGACCCTTACTCTGAAAATATCTTTCACTTCCAACAATGTCTTCAAAAACAAGTCATTCCGATCTCACAAGGTGCCTTGTCACAGTTATTTTTTGAGTCCGAAGCTCATGCACTTTCTAATGACTGACTGACTCCACTAGAAAACCTATTCCTGCTCAACCTCACTCCCATAATACTAGTGCAGGAACTGTTTCCATCTCCCTGACTGATTGTCTTGATTACAACAAGGACCAGTCAAACTTAACTGGCAAACCTATTCCTGTTGAACCTCATTCTTTTCTTATTTGTACTGGAAGTGTTCCAATCTCTGTGATTGATTGTCCTATCTACAACAAAGAATGTTCAGACTGAAAATGACTTGTTTGCCTGCCTTGTTGATTATGATGCAGTGCAGTACTCTGCTACACCATTCGTCCCAGAGACCAGCGTAAGTCCTACACCAATATTGCCAAGATTAGCTTCTGTAAACATGACTTCCCTCATGAAGTTTATATTGGTGGAGTGTCCTACCCTGTTCTGACCTATCAACCCCTTCCTCTCAGTGTCAGAAATGGCGTGTTGGCACCCAGCAAACACTATCGATCTATAGTGATACCTTCTCTGTCCAAGGTCTGTGAACAACCTGCATAGGGATTGGAATCCATGTATCTGGGAGACATTAGAAGACATGTAGGTGAGTTGTTCTGTGTATATGGTATGTGTGTGTCAGTCTGCATGTGAAAGAAATACCTATGCATGATTAACCAAGCGGGCGCAGCAAGATTCAAGCAGGTATTTCTATATATTTACTTTAAGACTTGGTTTCAGTGAAGAACAAAATTCAAAATAATTATTATTTATGTCCATTATCTTGTATTCATGATAACAGTGTTATAAGATGCGTTAAGGTTCTTCATGTAGTGAAAATAAAGGGGGTTGTAATCATCTTTCGTTGTTGACCATTTGACCATGGGTTGTTTTTTGTCCAGACATTGTGTAGTGTTTATAGTCAGCTTCTATTTTCCACTATAAAGTATTGTGTTAATGCTGTTTCCACTAATCCTTTCATTAAATTCATAAGTAAAGAAAGAAAAGCAAGAGAATCATCGTGCCAATATATTTATTAAAGAGCTCCATAAGAAAACAAGATTCCTCACCTATTTTCTCTCTCTGGTCTGACCCATGGTTCTTCCCATGTCTATTACCCATATGGACTGAAAAGACTAGAATCCATGTTAAAAACATAAAACAAAAGAGTTAAGAGTGCTATGAGAGATTGGAGCTTATTCTGCCATGTGCTGTCCTCCACATTTTGTTTTATTTTTCACACTTATTGGATTTCTTGGTTATCAATCAGTGGCAAGTGGCCAATGGGTCTGTAGTGGACTGTATGATTATAATGAAGGTTTTTCGAAATGCATGCCTCTCATTAAGCAGAATAATATGAAAATGTCCTACCAGAACAAATGCTACAGTACCTTCACGCAAGATTTAACTAGGGCATATCAACTCTACTGCACTTAACGCAAGCTGGATGGGTGGATGAAGCTGCTGAAGCTTGTACACTGTGACTGTTGTAGAGGCAGGACACCATCCCTCGTTAGAGAAGAGGGCGCACCAGTACCACATATGAGCGGGATCTTAAGTTGCCTTTTATTGTGTTTTTTATGTTAATCTATATCTTCGAATAATAAATTATGGAAGCCTATCCAAAAAGTGAATTATGGAAGCACATCCTCATTTAATGTGCCCTGTCTATCACCACAAGGAGCACCAGTGCTAAGGGATGTGGAATCGAGGGAACAAAGAAACTATAATTTAGTTTTAGATAAAGTTTTCTTTTAGTTAATATATCTATATTTTTAAGTTATTATCATATTTAAGAAGAATCTTATTTTTTAAGAATTGTGATTTTATTAATATTTTCACAACAGCCATTAGGATTTGCTTGGCCAAAATTATAAAATAAAAACCTTGTACGTAAGATACACACCTCGCTTCCTGTGCTCCATGGAGCGCAAGTGTATAATTAAGTGATTCTCGCCTTTTAGGCAAGAATCACCTAATTATACACTGAATATACACTGAGGCAAGAGGGCACCCTAGACTGGGCTGTCCACTATTTTTTTGTGTTTTTTCAGATTACACTAGAGCAAGTGGTACTGCAGCACACTGAATAAGGTATTTCGGGTTGTGAGGAGTGTTTTATTAGTGGCAAGTTATTCATTTCGATGCATATACATGTTTAGCAAGTGAATAATAAGCTGGTGCTCTTTTTTTATTTCTTTTTATTATAGTGGCTTCCATTTTTCCATGTGCAAGTGGAGTTCAATTTCATACGTTCTTATTTGTAATGTTCTTTGAAGTTTTAAAGAAACTAATATATATGTCCCCTTTTAGCATCTCTTATTTTAATGAATTTGACTCTTATTTTATGAACTTTAACCTTTTAATTTTTACATTTATAGTAAAGAATTCAGGTGTTCTGTGATGTTTCTTTTTCTTTCTCAAGCGAATGGTATATTAAAGCTTTGACCTGTAAGGAAGTAAATCAATGAGTTTTGTTGATGACCTGTAAGGTAGTAAATCGAGGAGCTTTGCAATGGCCTGTGAGTAAATTGACGAGCTTTGGTATTAGGTGATTATTTAAGTTAGCCTGATGTTTGGCATCTTCCTATGTGAAAAAATTACCCCAATCCACATTCTTGTGGAAAAAATACCACCCCCCCCTGGAGGTCCCAGTTATGGATCGCATCCAGTATCAGTTAGATTGCTTGAGTGCTTGAGTGCCATAATGCACAATCAACGGCATACAGTGAGTATTTAAGATTCTGAGGGGAGCTGGTAAGATGCTATTTATCATAAATAGAAATAATTTGGTGACAAGACACTTCCTTGTGGGACCCCTTAGCCATACAAATATCCGAAAAGTGACGTTTTCAGAAAATTTGACAGCAAAATTCTGTCAGAAATTAAGTTTTGAATAAACAAGGCAAGTTTCCACGTATCCAAAATGATAAAGTATTCTGAGTAGGCATATTTTGCCAAAACTAAGTTTCAAGTTTCGTCAA
>NW_023664400.1:5000-13868 GCF_015228065.2 Penaeus monodon
TATATATATATATTTGTTTGTATGTATATATTTATGTGTGTTTTATATTCTCTATATATATACTATACTCTCGTCTCTCATATATATATAGTATCTACTATAGTTTGTTTGTATGTCTATCTTTGTGTGTTTATATATTCATCTATCTATATTCTCTATCTCTCTCTCTCTATCTCATATATATATCTAGTATTATATTCCATGGATGGACTGGATAGATGGATGTGAATTATAGGTGTCGATTATCTATAATCGATATTTAACTGCTATATATCTATATATATATATATAATATTATACTATCTATATATATAGATATCGATATTCTCTTATTGCTGTATACGCTCCTACTGATGTTTGCAAACTCGATGTGAGAGGGCGTTCTAACGCCAAACTCTCATCTGTGCCCACAATTGCACCCGTGATATATTCGCCATTGTTCATGGCGACTTCTCGTGCGGCATCCGGCTGTGACTGGGTTGGCTATGAGATTCGTCCGCCCCCATGGCTCGGAGCTGATCCCAGGAGCGAGAACGTTCCTCCTTCACGGACTTGCTAATGTCCCAGAATGAGGATCTCTGGTTCCTGGTACGCGAGCGCTTCCACCCACATCGCTGGACATGGTATACGCGATACGGGAAACAGTGGCCAATGAAGATGGACCGCATTCTGGATGATCCTCCAGAAACGCAAAGTTTTACCATAGTGCCGAGTTCTGTTGCCTGACAGAGACTAGTTGTGGCTACCCCTACGGGTCGTACGTTCAAACTCTCATTCCCTCCGTGGGCCACTCCAATGTGTTTCACTTGGACCAGAGCTGAAGGAGGAGGAGTGTCCCGCAAAACACTCGAAGCGCCCAGGATCCCACTAGCGTACGCCCGGATGGCAAGGCAGAATTCCATCTCCCTGAGACATTGGAAGCACGCATGCTCGGCTGAATAGGCACAGGTCTTGTGGTCGCTCTTGGTGCGCAGGCTCGACACTGCGAGAAGGGAACAAGGAACAGTTCATCAAGAATCTTGCTGAGAGGTTGAAGGCCTTGCCTACCAGTCCTGGGAAAGCTGAACTCTAAGCCCTCCGCGGCAGATGCCTGCACAGTCCGTCAGCGGATGGCCGGATCTCTCTAGATCAGTGTTGGGGTTCGTGAACGTTAGGGCTGAGTATTTTGAGCAGTTTTGTACCAGGTAAACCCTCCAGTACGTTATCTTTATCAAAGCATTGTCAAATCCTGTGCCGACCCTCCATCAGCGGGGGGGCACCTCTACCCATAATGTGGAAGTTAGGATGGCGATTTACAGCTGAAGAGTTGGAAAGCTGCAGGCATTTTGATATCTGCTGAACTTCTAAAGGCATAGAAGTCACCTATAGCTCAGGGCTTGCATACAGTCGTGACTGCCATCCTGGCAGTCTAGGTACCTTCCCCATGACCTGTAGTGAGGGCGTGGTCATCTCTCTCTGGAAGGGAAAGTAGATCGTTGGTACTGGTAGCAACTACCGTATGCATTACCTGCTCACCATGACCAGGAAGTTTTCGCCCACATTCTCCTGAGCGTATCCGGGCTCAGCCTACTAACGGGGCATCGTGGGAGACCCAGGAAGCAGTTTGACTTCACTCCTGGCAAGTCCAAATAGACAAAGACAGTGCTTTTGATTATTATCGAACGGCCGTCGTGAGTTTGGTCGTGGGTTGCTTGCACCCTACATCGACCTCAGAAAGCTTTTGACTCGATTGCTCGTGAATCGCTTTGGGAGATCCTGAAACTCAGGAGTAATTCCGACGCAGATTATTAGCGCTATTAGTCAAGCATTTATCTGGTACTAAAAGTGCTGAATTGTGGTGGGGTCTGTCAACGTCTTCCCTGGTAATTCAGTGGTTAGACAAGGCTGTGTCTCTTGCACCATGCACTTTCACACCTGTAGGGACTGGATAATTGGGCACAGACCTATGAATTGCCATGAATGTTGCTATCCTATCTGAGTCCTGGGGTAACTGTGGCTTGATGGCTTTGCATGGGCGAGCCCTTAGGCCTAGGTCTCTGAACCAGACCAGATTCAGGACTTTGGTGTTGGCCTGTTAGGGAAGCCCGTTCAGATTTCGATCCTGCTATGTGCGAGGACGTTGAGTCATAGAGTTTTCCATACCTTGGTATCAGTAGACCTATCTCCTGGCTGTCTGACCAAAAAGTCAAAACTGACCTGAACTCGTTCAACAAGAGCACTTGGCGGATGTCGGTACCTATGCAGAAGCCAAGCTACACGTGTCTCAAGCTTGTGATAGCTGCTATTTTTGGCTGTATGGAGCGAACCTGAAGTTTTCAGTCCTGGATCTCGTTTTGATGGCTTTTGTGTAACAAGTTCGATATACCTGATCATTGGCCTACGGTTGGCAAGACCACCTGTCAACCGCCTTACACCATGAAACGGCATGGGGTCCTGTTACTTGCCATAATACACGGGATCGCCAACTCAGGCTATATGGGCAACCTAGCTCGTTTCTTGTGGATGACCCTCACTCAGTTGTCTCTTGCGAGACACTTGGTGTGGATGAGACCTGGGGCGACGACCATAGAGAGTCTAGCATTGGCACTCGCGAGACGGTTCGCATGAATTTAGAGATGGTCAGAATGCTGCCTGGATACGTCGCCATGAGGAACCCTCATGCTGAAGCGAAGGGTGGATGCACCATCGCGCCCCGGTTGGTGGTTAGCCCCTGATGATTGTGATGATATATATAATAATATTTTATATATAATATTATTTTATTATATATATATATATATTTATTATATAAACATCACATGCACACACACACACACACACACACCACCACACACACACACACACACACCAAGACAGCACACACACCACACACCCACACCACACACACACAAACGCACTCACACGCACACACACTAACGAAGTGACACACACACACACATCCACACACACCCATCACAACACACACAAACCCACCCACACCACACACACACACACACTACACCATATATATATATAATATATAGATATATAATATTATTATAATATATATAGATATTATTTATATTTACATATATATATAGTACAATATTTGCATATATATAATATATATATACTATATATATATATATATATATATATGTCTATAAATATATATAATGCTCATGTATATAATAGATATATATATATCTCGTATATATATATATATCTAGGTATGTTATATATATAGTTATATTTATACACACCACACACACACACCACAACCAACACACACACACGCACACACAACACACATATAATATAAATATATATAGTATACATATATGGTCTATATAGTATTATAATATAGTTATAATCTATAATTATTATATATATATACACACACAACCAACACACACATATATATATGATATATGTGTGGTGTGTGTGTGTGTGTACACCTTTGTCGCCGGACTTTGCTTACAGACCTCGCGCCCCATCGTTCCACTCGTGCACTTCGCAACCTGCACTCCCCTCTACTACCAGTCCGCTTCCTCGCTCCTTGCCCAATCGACAAGCGCAAATCTTCCGTCCCATCATCTTTATAGATTTCAGAAAGCCTTCGACCTTGTGACCATCCACGATCATCTCAATCAGCAGCTTCCAAGGCATCAGGGAGATCTTCATCTCCTGGCTGGCAGACTTATCTCTCTACAAGCAACAGCCTTGCGCGTGCAGGTCATTTCCAGCCTGCTGCCAGCTCACGTGCGAGTACCCGGGGAACTAGAATGGGCCCCATGTGCTTCTCTCATGCTTACACGACGCGCTCCTGTACACCGGTGGGGGGGAAAGAAAATCGTGAAATACGTTTATGACTCAGCATCGAATCCGCGCCATTGACAATTCCTGCCCTGAACCATCCGCCATCGCACCCTCGACAACCTACTCTCTGGACCACCGAACTCCGTCCTAAAACTCCAAGTCGGTCGGGGATGCACCACTACCAACCCGCCCGCCCCCTCCTCCGCTGGACAACCATTCCGTTTGTCGTAGTCTGTCCACCAATTGTTTGGCGTCCCCAATCGACGAAAAGCTCTCTTGATGCAGCATGTCGAACTTGAGATCTCCCTTTGTTTAGTTCAATACTGCATGCCTAAAGCCTTTGGTATCCATTCCAATTTCAAAATATCTACAGCTATTCATCCTCTCAATGACCTACGCTCCCCGCCTGGCCCCTCCTCCCGCCCACTGCTACATATATATTTTAATATATATATATAATATATATATATATATATATATATTAATATATATATATTATATATTATATGGGGGTGTGTGTTATGTATATGTATATTAGTGTATATTATATATATATATATATATATTTTTATATATATATAGTTATATTTTGTTTGTGTGTGTTTGTGGTGGTGTGTTTTGTGTGTGTGTGTTGTTGTTTGTGTGTAATGACTACATATATATGTACTATGCACCATGTGCCATATATATATATATTATATATATATATATATAATATATATATTATATATATATACATATTTATATAAAATATATATATATTAATATATATATAAAATGTGTTATATATATTATTATATAATATATATATATATATATATAAATATTATATATATATATATGTTAATAATATATTATATTATATATATATATTTATATATTATATATATATATAAAATATATTATATTGTGTGTGTTTTGTGTGTTGTGTGTGTGTGTGTGTGTGTGGTGTGTGTGGGGTGTGTTTTTGTTTGTATTTATTTATATAATATTTTATTATATATTTCTTTATATATATATATATATATTATATATATGATATATATATGTGTGTATGTATGGGGTGTGTGTATCACTATATATAAAGGGAAAAAGGACAAAGGGAAAAAAAAACATGATACTGTGAGAATTAAAGAGACCAGAAACTATTAAGAATCGGTTTTAAAAGAATTTGATACAGAAAGAATGAAAGTACTTTCCAAAAGTTTGTTTTCAACATTCCAATTACTAAAAAACATTCCCGAAAGTTAAGTTAAGTAAGTTTTTTACCACCCTGGCTATCTGCTCAGGCGTGGGCAATCATAAATTACAGTTTTACTTTATATCTGACATTGACAGTAGTCTGAAACTACTGTAATTTGTACAACGTAAAATAGAAATAAAATCATACTCATACAAAAATTATTACTTTCATATACTTTTGCTTAGGGTATTTTATTATATAGTAAATTTAGGTATAGTATCTTCCAATGTATCGATGAAATAATATTCAATGTTTTTTATACCTCATGTTAGGTGGTCTGAAAGGCTGTATCACATGCCCATTCCGAAATATGTGCTCAAGCGTTCGTTTTTTTCTTCTTTACACAGTCTACATCTAGATTCACTGCACTTCTTGCACCATGCAGTTGCCAGTACTTCTGTAACCTAACGTATTCTGGCAAAAACCCACGTCACACTGTCGGGTTTGACTTCGGTGCCACCCATAGAGCTTGCATCTCTGTACTGATCGTAGTGCCTTATGGTACAGCTTTCGGCCTTTGAGTGTTAATCAGATCTACTAGTTTTCCTTATGAGAACTTTAAAGAGGTATGCCAAGATTTTAGTTCACAGTATCCTTGCTGCGGGCTTCTTTCGCCAATTTGTCTCGTGGTCGTGCTGCGTATGCCAACATGAATGGTATCCATAAATTGAATGTGAAATTACGCTCTGTTGCATGGGTTACATTACGCTTATGAAACTCCCAATTTCCTCATCGCCACCTGCTTTGAAAGAATTTAGCGTCCGAAAGCACTTTGAGAGTCACAGAAATACTCCGAGCCCTATACTTTTAAAGAATTCCGTTGCGAGGAATTATTTCTGATTCCTTACACTGCAACAAGTGCAAGCCAAGTAAGACAGTCTAGCGAGCTTAACATTGATGCCATGTTCTCTTCCGACAAGAACTTTCAAAGGTTTCAATCTCTCCCAGAGTCTCTTCTTTAGAGAGAGGACCAGGTCTGCATCATTTACGTTCACCCCGAGATATTTATTCTTTTGGCATATGTCAAGCTCCTGGTCACCTATGCGAAAAGTGGGTGGGGATATGATACATGGGTTGAGAGCCATTGTTTTCTCAGCGGAGATGACTAATCCACACTCATGAGCCTTTGTGTGATTCTGTCGAGAATTATTGCATCCCTCCTTGTGATGATGCTCTGACGCATATGTCATCAGCGTAGCATATATGGATTCACCATCCCCAGTGGGATATCTGCCCCCACTTGCGCATGAGGACACTGAAGAGCATAGGGTTGAGAACTCTTCCTGTGGGGTCCAAGTTCAAAAGACTGTGAAGTGGAACTTCTCACGTCCCTGAAACAGGACCTTGCAGATCTGTTCGAAAGATATATTCTAAACCAGTTCATATCTTACCCCGGATGCCCAAGCTTACTAATTGTTCTAGGATAACTTTTCTGTTTGCTATGTCAAAAGCTGACTTAAGGTCAAGAAAAGAGTGTGCTTCCCGATTAGAGTGTGAAAAGTACTCTACAAAGCAATACAAAACCGTACAGTCTGTGAGATTATTTACCTTGTAACCTGTACCTGAGTCTGTTCAAATTATCCTTTCTAGAACTTTGCATCCACATGAAGTTAATGAAATTTGGGCGGGATTTATCAGTGTTTTATTCGGTTAGGGATATTAGACGCGTGTCCAGAGGGCAGCCAGATACTTTGTGACAAACTTAACCTGTATAGGGGGCAAAAGGATTACCAGGTGCCTGGGGCTATAAGGCAGAGGACACTATAGATAATTCCATCCTCACTGGGGCGGACGCTTTCCTTGATCAGTCGCATTGTTCATTTCCCCCTCAGTGATCTCAGCAAGTCTGAGGGTTAGCATCAGAAAATCCAATCTCAATGGCAAATTTGCGTGCAATTTTAGATTGACTAAGGTGATCCTTAAAATTTGTGGGAAGTGAGCTCAATTTTACGATCCCCGCCCATTGAATAAGGACATATCTGCTTGTGCAAGAGGGCTATGGAACTGCGGGGTGTTAGTTGGTTGCCGAAATTCGATTTTTTTTTTTAGACCTCCGACATTGAGGGGTTATTATTAATGCTTTGTAGGAACTGTTCAAAGTGTTCATTTCTGAAATGAGTTTTTAAATTCCGTAGGTTTTGTTAGTCTTAAGAAATTGAATAAGGTTGTCACGGGTATTATCCTGCTTGTAGATATCATAAAGCTCCTGAACTCGCTTTTGTTCCCTTAATAAGTAGGGTCACCGACCCACTTAGGTTGTTTGGAGCGTTGGTGATTGTTGTTCTTAAGGTTTTCTTTGGACAGACCCAGGTGATGTAGTAATCAGTGACCACTGTTGTCATTCCATGGAAAATTTATCAACACTTGTTACTGTGTATCATTATACCAGTCATAGATAAAGTGATTTAAAAATGATGGTCAAGGTAAGGGGGGATAGAAATTTTGACCTATTTGTTTTGTAGCTGAGTATTATCAACAGCGTAACTCGTTACTATTGCAAAGTGGTCACGATTAGCTCTGTTGCAAGCATACTTCTGACGTTCCATGCACAAAATCCCTTCCTATTACATAATCTAGCCTGCCCCCGCCACGTGAGTTTGCCTGTCTGTATCATATACTGTCATAGATCTGTCGGAACTCTTCGCCATTTTCTTGCATTGACTATCTCCAAAAGTTTAAATTTTTAGCATTGAAATATCCCATGCATATCAGGCAAAAATTGCTGAATTGAAAAAAAAAATGATAATGGATAACCAAAGTGATCGTGGAGACAGGAAAATGTGCTTTCTGATGATGATGTTTGCCGAAATGTTATGAAATGCGAGTTTTACATGTCCGTAGACTTTTAAAAAGGATTTCGCAATCACAAGAAAATTTCTTCAAACTTTCAAGCAGAGAGAAAGAGAGAAAGACAGGCAGAGAGAGAGAGAGAGAGAGAGAGACAGATAGACATACAGACAAATAGACAGACAGAGAGACTGATGAAGGGGAAAGAGAGATCTGAGGAGAAAGGGAGATGTTTGTGAGGAAGACGGTAGAGAACGAGAAGAGGGAGAGGAAAAGAGAGAGAGTGAAGGGGAAATATAGACAAAACGCAGGAAAAAGGCACTGATGAAAACCTTTAGCAAAGAGTAAAGGGGGGTGGGGGTCCAATATAATGAGAAGCTGCCTTAAGACGGAAATGAGGATGGTGAAGACTTTCCTTCCAGACTCTTCACTATTGTCACTATCATTACTGGGCTGCGGATTTTATCCCGATGCCCTCACAATCAGCGCTCACTTAACAGATTATTCCCCTCGAAACTGTTTGCTAAGTTTGCAAAAAGAAACGCACCAATATCGCTTCCTGGCTATTGTTCTCCTCACTGCACATAATCTTATTCTGTCCCCTCCTTTTTTAAGGTAAAACACTCGCTCCTATATCCAAGACGCAGATAAAAATAAAAAATGTGCAATAAGTCCAAAGGAAACAAATCAAGAATTTTTAATCTTCCAACAAAGGATAAATCTTCGTGTCTCTGAAATCGTGGGAAATTTTCTTCAAGAAAAGAATTTTTTTCTGGCTTCCAGTGCGCCTTTTGGGCTTGCCCGACCAAAAAAACGTGTTTTAAAAAAAGCTTTGATGAGTTTCTTTTTATTTAAAAGAAGAGATAATGGAGAGAGGAGGAAGGAGAAAAGGGGGGAGAAAAGGGGAGGAAGGGGAAGAGAGAGAGAAACGAGACAGAAGAGCAGGTAGGAGGGAATGAAGAATGGAGGAGGAGAGAGAAGGAGAGGAGAGGAGAGGAGGAAAGAGAGAGAGGGAGAGAGAGAGAGAGGAGAGAGAGAAA
>NW_023664401.1:0-13866 GCF_015228065.2 Penaeus monodon
GAAAAGTAATGTAACCACCACATGATTTCCCGCACCAGGTCTTCCTCACCCTGAGAGGGCAGCCACCTCAACTCTCAGTTGCTTCAATTCGTGCGATAGAAGAGGTAACCGCTATCCTCCCGCAAGGACCGGATTTTCCCAAAGCGCCTACCCGGAAACCCACGCCTGAGATTTAAGCCACGGGTGGTCACTCGGGGTGCATGCCACCTCTGCGCCCCCGCCGACACACCCCCAAATAAAGGGGGTCGGCAGGCTGTGGGACCGCCTATCCACCTGGGGTTCCCGAGGGCTTTCCCCCCAACTTCATGGGGGTTGGCCCCTTTGCCGGGGCCAGGCGGGACGAGTAATCTCATTCCAATCCTGCACCCCGACATTTGCTCTCCCACCCGGGACCCACAGCCCGCCTTACTTGCTGGGTGGAGGACAACACCCCCCCCCCCAGCGTTTCCATTTACCCGAGAACGTTGCCAGAGGGTCATTTGGGGGGAGGAGGACTGGAAAGGGCCCCACCTCCCCCGAGCCGCCCCATTACCCAGGTGGCTTGGGGGGCAGGAGTTGGTACGAAGCAAGAGCGTCTCCAACGCCGGTGGGCCCATAACTCCGTCCCTCTGGGGCCTCCTGCTGCCCCGAGATCCCCCACAGATTTAGCCTGGGACCGCAAGGTACCCATTACCCATGGGTGGCCACGAGGGGGCACTGCAGAATCTTAATGGATGGAGAGGCGTGACCCGGCAGGGGAGACTTATTATATATATATACATAAAATATATACATACACATATAATAACATATATATATATATATATAAAATATATATGATAAAATATATATAATAGATATATTAGTTTTGTGTGTGGTGTGGTGTGTGTGTGTGTGTGATTTGGGGTGGTTTGTGTGTGTTTTGTGTGTGTGGGGTTTGGGGTGTGTGTGTGTGTGTGGGGTGTGTGTGTGTGTTTAAATACAAAAAAATACAAACACACACATGTATATATGTGAGTGTGTATATATATATATAATATAAAATATATATTATATATATATATATATTATATAATATATATTTTATATATATATATATATATATATATAAAATATATATATATATATATATATATATATATATATATATATATATATATATAATATATATATAATGATGAATATTAAAACACTCTTCCCATGAATGGAAGAAAAACCCATAATACAAAAACTAGATTTATTGAATGTGAGACCCACAGTTTCGAAATCCACCTGGATTCCATCTTCAGACCTGAAGATGGCTTCCAGGGGGATTTGGAAAACTTAGTCTCACTTTCAATAGTTCATTTTTGATGTGGGTTTTTTTTCCAATATAAAAAGAAAGGGGAACATGGACAAACGCGCACACTGTCCCTACTGAATGTGAAAGAGGTCAGTGAAGGGACGTAATCAGTGCCCTTGACAAAAGCCACAAACCCCCAAACCCGAAACCCAAGTCCACAAAAACATAATAAAATTCCCCTAAAACCCTTTAAAAATCTTTCCCCATGTGAAATTTTATTTTGTACATGAGCACAAAAGGGAAAAAATAATGAAAAAAAAGAGGTTCTACAGACGGGTATCCCCCCCAAATGTAGGCGACCGGGGGAAAGATTTAATGAAAAAGGGCATAACCCCCACAAATTGGGGAAGAGTGAAAGCGGGTAATGTCAGAGGAAACCACTGGGCCCATAGCTAACGATGGCTAACGCGCACCCCTGCGGTTAAAAATTTGGTGCATCAAAAACAAAAGATGACCACTAAAAGGATTAACTAATCAATATCCGTATTAAAATCTTTACTCAACCCAGTGATGTCCAGACGGGATCTCCCCAATGCGGGGTTTGAAATAAATTAATGATCAAAAAAACCTTGTCGAGAGGAAAGCGGGTTTAATGATAAAGGGGAAAAAACCCAGACCATAGTTTAACGATGGCTAACGCGCACACCTTAGGGTTTGAAAAGGGTGTATCAAAACGGGAAAGATCCCAAAATTTCCGTAACCGAAATCATTACCCGTAAAAAAGGTGCTCCCAGATGACTCCCCCGCAGCTCCAAACCACCACCCCACAATATTCACCATTTTTAAATTTGTACCGAGATCGTTTAATTTAATTTTTTAAAAGACGGGGAAACCATCTCTCTAATGATAAAAACTTTTTAAAAATCAATAAAAAATATGGGAGAAAATTTTTTAATTTTTCCTTTCTTCCCAATTTTACCCATTTTTTATATTCCCCTTTGTTTTTACGAAAAAAAATTTTAATAAAAGAATTGAAAAGTACAAAAAAAAATACCCCGGGACCTAAAACCCCGGGTAAAATGCTTTCCCCATAAAAAAAGGAGGTGAATTTAAGGTTTAATCATAATTTACACCCCACCACTTTGATAGTGTCCCCCTTTGGGTAATCGGGATTTCACTGTCATTTGCGGGAAAAAAGAAGCTATTGAAACCCAAACCTTTGTTTCCCGGGTTTTCAGGTTTGTAATCAACACTTTCCCTTTTACAAAAACTTCATCCCCTCCGACGATTTTGAAATTCGAGGTAAGAAAAATTCGCCCCCGAAACATCTATTCGGGGGAAAAAGGGTTTTAAGAGGGTCCCAAAAAACATACAACTTTGTACACCTTAAATAATCTTTACTTCAGCAAACGAAAACCCAAACAGGCTTCTATTATTTACAGCAGCACAGGAAAGGAATAAAAAAGGGGGTAAAGACCCCCATCGCCAGCCTTTTCAGACCAACCAGGGGGAGCGCTTAAGATATTAAATATTTTAAAGAAGTAAATGTTTGACAAATAGGTTCTTTCTTGGTAAAAAAACTGTTTTTATTTTGGCATCTTCCAGGGGGGGAAAACCTGCATCCCCCCACTCTCCCCCAAAAACCGGGTTCCGTCAGAATAGTCTCCCCCTAAACCCGGCCGTAAAGGGGTTTTATTACCCCAGAGCCCCCGGGCCCTGTTTTTTGGAAGGGAAAAAAAACGGGGGATAGGGGAAGGAAGTACATAGTGAAAGAGAAGATGAATGAGTTGATTTCGCAGAGGCCCGCACATTATATTAGGAGAAAATGTTTCAAGGGGCATCCTTTTAAAATTTGGCCCTTTAATAATTCCCGGCCCAAAAACCACCCCGCCCACCGGTTGTTTACTTACGCAAAAACCCAAAAGAAATTTAAACAGGACTTTCTTGAAAATTTCACCGCTCTCCCACTGGTTTTGTCCCCCCCCAACCACAAAAAGCTTTACCGGATTCACCATCCCCCTCCATGACAAAATCCACATCCGGTGTGTGACAAATTTTGAAAAAATATACATAGCAGCTAGCAATTAAAGTAAAGACATTGCAGAAAAAGTTGATGGGGGGGCGAGGGGGGGGGCGGGAAGAAAAAATCGGGGAGGGGCTGTCAGAGGGGGAAAGGCACTTGCCCGGGAAAAACAATTAATGCTCACAGATAAAAATATCACAATTCTATTTCCCCAAGCTTTGGACGTAGGGGCTTCCCCTGCAGAGTCGAGGGGGGAAAGAAATATCTACAACCCCAAAGGGGAAACCCCGACGCGATACGATCCCTCGCAGGGAAAATTACTAGCTGGGGTTTAAATCAAGAAATTTCTCAAAACCAGAGCGGTTAATCCCCCCGCCAAATGGGCTCGCACTTTCGATCCCGAGTGTAAAAGCTTCCCCCCATTTGGGAAACTTTTTGGGAGAATTGGAAAGGGGGACAAAACCTTTTCTTTTCTATGTATATACTCTCCGAAAAACACCCATTTTAGCGGAAAAAAATACCGTAGGAAGGTGAGGAAAAGGAAGAAAAGGGCCCAACAAGAAGCGTTTCGTCTTCCCCTGCTTTTTCTGAAAGATGAACACCCTTTGCGGATTAAGACTTTTAGATTTTAGATGCTTGGACAACGAGGGGGGAAGCCCACAAAAAACACTTTTGCCGCACGTGTCTCACCGAAATTTTCCCGATAAAGAAATTAGCAAAAACCCCAGTGAGGGGGTGGGGGGATTTAGAACAGATTAACCCCCAACCTCAGGGAGCGAAACTTGCCTTAAAAATTTGGGGGAAAACTTTTGGACCGTCACACATTGCATCAGGATTTTGAACCCTTTCATGGAAAGATAGAAGGAGGGGAAGTGTATAGCTCAACATAAAGCCTGTGCATATAGCTACATAAAAAGTAGAAAAGGTGAAGGGGTTTGGACATTTTCCGTATCAAGGAGCTGACGCTGCCACCCCCTTTTGTCAAAAAAATTACCCAAAAAGGGCAGACATTGTAAAAACATGCCCTACCACCACCCACATGCCCCGATGAAGATAAAAAAAGTTTTTAAGAAAGCAGAAAAGTGTGAACTAGGCCCCCAAAAATTTTCCCCCCGGAACACCAGAAGCACAGACACCCCCCCGATCAACCAAAAAAATTCCTAAAATTCATCGACCCCTATTGCGTCGCTGAAAACCTCCGGGATAAAAAATTTCACCGCACAAAAAATCCCAGGGGGCCCCTTGCTCAAACACTCATACGACCCGGGCCCTGATTTTGAAAAAAAAAATGAAAAAGTAACACAGAAAAATAAATTTTGCGAAAAAAAGGGTCTTCGATCCCCACTCTGTAGAATTAAAAAACCCTTAATTTCCTGACAGTTGGTTTTTATGAACGCAGGTCAAAAACCCCCTCGCCAGCACAACATTGAGATTTAAGCGCCCACTCCGCTACCCCAAAAACCCCTTTGGGTAAGTCATCTGCCGGACGAAGCTCAGTCTTTGTTTTTAAAAGGGGGAAGGGGCCTTTTCCCAATGAATCCCTTTGGGACGATTTGAAAAAACTCAAAGAACATGTCTCCCCCCCAATAGAAAACTTTTTAGTTTTTACAGGTGAGACGACACAGAAGAGGAATATGCTAATGCACCCAAAGTCTGGGATGCAGCGGGGTGAAACCCCCCTGGGTGATTACTTTGGAGGCACTTGAGGGTGGATTTTGGGTTGTAGCCGATGTGGTCAAAAGCATGGGGGTCCATGCTCACTGAAACGTAGGTTTGACAGGGTTTAAATTATTTTAGCTTCCAGGGTATGATATGACGCACCAAAAGATGACAAAAACAAGCCGGGAAAGGCTTATACCCAGACCCCGAACTAGCGCAAAAAAAATTCGGGCGTTGGGTGAGAGGGGGGATGAAACATGTGTTCGCCCTTTTACGGGTAGCGAAAAACACCCTCTTTCAACCACCAGGACCCCAAAAGGGAAAAAAAAGCAACTTTTATTGAAATCTGGATTAATAGTCTATATGCCATTTGTAATGCCCGGGGGGAAAACTCCCTTTTGGCAACATACAAAAATTTATCCCCTTCGGGGAAAAGGCTGATTTCACGCAGCGGGCTTATCAAATCACGTTTGAAAACGGGAAATTCGGGAAGGGGAAGGGGTTGATATAAGAGTCCCGCCCGGAAGTTTCCCCCCCCCAAGGGAAAGCCCGACAAAACCCTTTCTCCTCATTCACCACATGAACATAAGACCCCAAAGGGCCCATATCCCCATATAACAATCATCTTTACCCTCGCAGAACAGACGCTTTTCCAGTTAAAAAAACAAAAATAGGATCACTTTCCGCAGAAAGGTTATCTCATTCTTCTGAAACATCTGCGCTTCTTTAATTTACTTGGGGGGGGAGGGCAACGAGGTTGGATGTATTGAAAATTTAACCAACGAGAAAATTTTTCGCCCCTTTTTTTTCCGAGACTATTAAGGCGCGTCGCGAAACCCCAGGGCAAAGCACAAACAAAGGGGTTAAAAAAATCTTCAAAAAAGCCGTTTTTCGGACGGGGGTTTTAAGAACCCCTTTAAAAAGATTTTAACGTACCAGGGTCGTGGGAAAAACCCCCCTCATTTTTCCAAAAAAAATTTGAAAAATTTTCCCCTTTTTTAAAAGACTCCCCCCCCCTTGCCCCCCAAACCCGGGGAATAAAAAATTCAAAGGGGTTCCTTCCCCTTTAAAATGGAATACCCGCTACGTTGGGGTTTAAACCCTCCCTTTGGGAAATTTGGCCCAAATTTAAATTTTAAAACTTTTATTATAAAGTCTTAAAAGCTATTTTGGGGAAAAGGGTTTAAAATCTGCTACTCCGACACCGTAGCAATTCTTTTTGTGGAGACAGAGTATTGAAAAAGAACTTTTGATATCCCTTTTAAAAGGGGTGGGAAGGGCACTTTAAAATTTTTCCAAAGACCATTTCCCCTGTACAATCCATAAAAAAAAAGGGGAAGCTTGGGGTTTTTAAAACTGAGATAGGGGGGTTCCTAAAAGAGGCCCAAAAGGGCTAAAAACCCAAGACTTTTCCCTTCCCCCTTTAAACAACGACAATCATTACGGGTGTAAAGGGAATTGGGAGGTCTGAGAAGAGGGAAAAATGAAAAAACCCAACCTTTCCTTTGTATTCTTTTTTAGAAAGAGGTTTCCCCTTTTTAAGCAGGTGGGGTATTACCAATTAAAAAGGGCAAAAACAACCACCCGGAAAAAAAACAAGCGTGGTTTTTGTTTTATGGGTGAAAAACGGGTTTGGGAAAAATGCCAAAAGAGGAGGAGGGGAGGGGGGGGAGAGAGGTGCGGGAAAAAATTCGAACTCGGCGCGACAACCGGGAGGGGGAGGGGGGGGAGGAGGAGGAAAAAGCCCCAGGCGATAGCAGCTGCGGGGACAAGGGAGGGGAAAAATTTTTAAACAAATTTTTGGAGAAAAAAGAGAAAATCTCCTCCAACTTCACTTTCCCCCTTTAGTGCGAGCGACAACAACAGAAAAGAACAGGGGGACAACACCCTTAAACTGCAACAACAAAAGTCAACGCCCCGATCTGGGAAAACCAAGGGCCTCGAAAGCACCCGAAAAAAAAAAAAACCGGGAACCCCCTTCCCTCATCGAGGAAAACGCTGGGGAAAATATGACGACCCAGGGCTTTGTGTAAAATTTTGGGTTTTTTTTTTAAAAATTATATTACAATTTTTTTTTGTATAACCCGAGCAAAAAAAGAGGTTGTGTCTAAAAAAAAAGTGTCATTTTTTTTTGGTCCTTTTACCATGTCGCACCCTACATGTACTCGTGTTTTAAGGAAAACCTACTCCCAATTTTTTGCCCCCCCCAAAAAAAATAATTTAGGGGGTTTCCAATTTGGGGAAAGACATAAACTCACCACAAAAATTGTTGGGAGTACCCCAACAGTTTGATTTTTATAGTAGCATGGGGAGTGAAACCCACACCCTGGAAAAAGGAAACCTTTTTTAAACCGGTAAATCTTTTTTTAAAAAAGACATTTTTAAACCCCCATCGAAAAAAAGAAAGGGAAAAAAAGCGATCGAAAATTATAATATTTGGGGATTGCCCTTTTTAGAAACGGCTAGAAGACATTGAAGTAATATTTTTTCAAAGGGGCCCACGAAAAAATCCTGTTTTTGCTGCTTGTTCAAAAGGTTTTGAATGAGAAGCACCCGTCGCAAATTTTACTAAAAAAAATTCTAATTAAATTTTCAAAGCAGAGAGGGCCTCGGGCAAATTGGAAGCTTAGGGAGGGCAGATAACGGCCCCGAGTGATGCCCAAAAGTTTTTTGGGGTTGTAAAAAAAAGGTTGTTTTTCTCTAAATTCGAGGTTATTTTCTCGTGGATCCGGGGGGGCGAAACTCCCGAAAACACAGTTTCGCAGTTAAAAATTTTTGGGGAATAATTTTTTAAACAGATTGTTTTTACCAGTGGAATTAAACCCGGGAATATGATGCGAGTTCAAAGGATTGTTGAGGGTTATAAAAAACCCCATGGTCGGGTGGTACAGGAAAGCTGTTTAAAAACCGCACGCGCGCGAAATTTGGAGGGGTAAAAAATTTAAAACGTCAGATGTGAAAAAAGCTTTGTCATGAACGGTGTATACACTTCACCAAAAATATTTGCAAAAAAAATTTCCCCCCGCCGTCAAAAAATGGCTGGGTTTGACCCCGCAAAAAACTTTAAAGTGGATCTAAACGGAAAATGCGAAACTTTCCCCAAACAAAAAGGTAAAACTCCCAATTTTTTGTATCGTAGATTTTTTAGCGTTATAGCAGTAAGACCCTTAAAGAATAAAAAAAGGGCAGAGGTTTTTCGAAAACCCCTGCGATCAATTTTAAACCCCAAGCGATGAAAAGGTTTTTAAACCCCCCTTTTACCGACGCAGGGGGGAGTTTGAAAAAATACATTTAAGGCTTACTGCCCGAAAAAAAATATGCGATGGTATAAAACGCATCGAAAGAAATAAAAAACGGTATTGCGAGAGGGCAATCAGAACCCTTTAAGGGAAAGCATTTATAAGTATTTAAACCCTTAAAAAAAAACGTGGGGTATATTGATTGTTTCCCCCGACTTGTGTTGGGATATAATGAGCGGGGCGCACGCGGGTTTTAAAAGGGGCTACACCTTTTGGGGGTTCACCGACACTACCCGCGGGGGCCGTGGGATCCCCTCTTTCGTGTATGTATGGGCCCCCTCATTGAATTTCACCTATTAAAAAAAAGGCCCATCAGCTGTACCAATCAGAAAATAAAGGTAGGGACACCCTGCGCATCGCCCGCGCGGGTTTTAAACCGGGCGCAATTTGCCAAAGGGGGGTGAAAAAAAAAATACGGAGGAGATATTTAAAAATTTGGGCAGGTTTTAAAAAACGCCCGAACAGAGATGGGTATTTTCTGGAAGATCGAGCAGTGAAGAAGGGGTAGGGGTTGGGTTTTCCCCGAAGGGGGCTCGTACCAACACTCCCGCCTGGTTTTTTCCCGTACAAAGGGCTTATCACACGCTGGAATAGAGCCTTAAAAAAACAGAGGAATACCTCGTTTGTTTGGGGTTTGGTTTTTCCCGATAAATCAATTTTTAAAATTTTCGATGATGACATGCAAACCCCCACCATGACCCAAAAAAAGCTCTCACACCCGCTTTTTGATGTGTTTTCTTTTATTTGTTCGCAAAAACCAAAAAAGCCGTTTTAGGTTTATTTTAAAAAAATTAGAAAAAAACAAAAGATTAATTGCATTGCAGAGGTTTTTTTTAAATTTCTTTAAAAAAAAAAATTTAAAACGGAAAAAGAGCAAATTTTTAAAGGGGGGTGAAGCGGCAACGAGAGGGGAATTTTAAGGGGAAATGTTCGAAAAAAAAACATCTCTTTAAAAAAAAAAAAAAAAAAAAAATTCTCTTTATCTCGTACCCGGGGGTTTAAAATTTTTCCCCTTTTACCCCGCCGCTAAAAATTTATTTAAACCCTCTAATTTTAAAAAAAATAGAAAGAGATTTCCTCGGTTTTCCAAAAAAACCCCCCCGGTTTACCGACAAACTGGTTTTACGGGCTCTGACCCTCCCCCCGCAAATGGTAATGAAAAAATAATAAAAAGATTAATGAAAGAGATATTAGAACCCACCCCGGATGTGAGTAAACTAAAGAAAATACCCCGGAAAAAGAGGGAGGGGGGGGGGCCCCGGGGGGCGCGCGGCGGGGGGGGGCCGGCGGGGGGGGGGGGCCGGGGGGTTCTGGGCCGCGGCGCACGCGGCCCCAGGAAAACGAAAGGGGCCGGGGGGGAAGAAACGTTAATTTTCTGCGTTGTTTTTCCCCCAAAGAAAAAAAAAAAAAAATGCGGGGCCCGTTCCGATACGGGTGGGGCAGCCCAATGCGGGGGAAATGAACAATCTCTTTCCCCCCATAGCTCTAGAAAAAACTTGGGAAAAAAAAAACCCAAAAAAAAAAAACCGAAAAAACACGGTTAACCGTCGTTAGAACAAGGGGGGGGATTTTTTTTTAAAGAATTTCAACGGGGGAAGCCCAAATTTCCCCTCTTGGAATTTTTCCGTCAAAAGGCTTTTAAAACGGGTGGGATGAAATTTTTAGGTCAGATACAACTCCGTGCCCGGATTGAATATACTCGATGGTTTTCAAGTTTTTTCCCCGTTCCCCATCCCCGGGTTTTTAATTTAAAAAAAAGGACCTTTTGAAAAATTACATTTAAATTTTGCTCCTGTACAACCATTATACGCAATTTCCCCAGCTAAACGGTATCCAAAGGTGTTTATAAGGCAGGCGGGAATTTAAAAAGGGGGAAACCCATAGCCGTCCTTTAAAAAAGGGGCCCAAAAAAAGATGCGTTTGGAAAACCCTTAAAATTTTTAAAAGCTTCGGGGGGGAGAATTAAAAAAAGGGGACGTGTAATCAAAGAGCGCTCGTGCGGGAAAAAGCAAAAGCAGCATAAAATGAGTGAAAACAAAAATCTTCCCAAAGCTGCGTGTTCTCGAGGCAAACAAACAGCAACAACGATCAGCGGTGCATCCCAAAACCAAATGATGGGCGAAGAGAATAACCCCAAACATTTGTGTGTTTGCTGGTGAAACTTTTAGAGAGAGATGATAAAAAATTTTTCCGAGCCAGTACAAGCACGATATTATTGTGTCACTGTGGGAGGGGCAACCGAGCTTTTCTTTCAACCACCTTTATCCCAAAACCCTTTTACAAGAAGGGTTTATGAGCAGGGGGGTTTAAAACACATCTCCCAGGGAAAAAAGCAATTTGCGCGATTTCAAAAAAATTGGAAGCGGGGCAGGGTTTTTAAAAATCAGCCGGCATAGCTTTTGATTGGGTTTTCGATTGTGTACAAAACTGCGCAGGGTGTTATAAAAGCGCAAAGGTGGGCGGAGTGTTTCAAGCATGAAAAGAGTGACATCGGGCTGCGGTATTTTTGCGAGGTTGTGGGGCGAAGGAAAAAGTGTTATATCACCCCCCCAAATTTTGCAAAAAAGATGGTCAGGGGAAAAGTCTTTGGGGGGGGGTCCCCCTGGCTTTCTGCTTCGAATCGACAGGTGGTACAGGGCAGAAGGGTTAATGTAGAGGATGAACGAGTGTTATCGGAAACTTTACAGGGCGCCGCTGTCTTTTCCCCAGCGATGTCCCTCGCGAGAATTATCTGCCTGATTATTTATACCCGCTGTGATAAGAGAAAAGGGAAACTTCTCAACCCCGAGTTTTTTGGAAAGTTTTCCGCGTATGTTTTCATCGTAATGCCAGCGGGGCGACTGTTATGCCACGTCTGGGGTGTTGGAAAGAAAATATAATAGTGATTATTACAGAGCGAAAAACGGGGTGTATAAACCCCCAAGAGCAATTTCAGATGACCCGGGGTGCTACTGGAGTCGTTAGTGTGAGACAGGGGGGGGGGACCTTTTAAAATTTTCTACCCCAAATTTCCCCCCTTTGGCCGGGTAAACCCCGAGCACAAGAAATAGCATGGGAAAAAATTAAATCCAGCCGGTTTAAACATTAGTTAATGGATTAGCTCGCGAGGGGTTTTTAGAATAGGATGAGGAATATGGACGAATGCCTCAATTTATTTTTTAATGAGCCCTTTAGAAGTTGGAAATTTCCCCCCCAAAATTTTTTTCCTGTTGAAGTAGAGGGCGGCCGTTTGGGGCCACGCCTACATTTCGTTTTTCAGGGTTTTTCAGCACGGGTATGCCGGTTTAAAATTTAATTTTCCCCTACGGGGGCAAGCCCTCTCCTTTGCCGAGGCCCCTTTAAAAAGGAAAAGAAAAACACATGGACATGAAGAGAGTGATGATTTATTGATGATGAGATGATGGTTGGGCCGGGGGATGAAGAAGAGGGTGAAAATTTCACCCTGAGAGGGGGGCGAATGCGGTTTTTTATGGAAGATGAAAGGGTGTCGAAGCGGCCCGAAACATTGGAAAATGTCATTAATATTTTTAAACCCCGTATATATTTGTACTTGAATGTTTTTGTTTTATCTTGGATTTAAAAAATAAGGTTTTAAACATTACTTCTTTTTTATTCTCCTTACACCATTTTTAAAAAAGTGGGAAAAATTGGTTAAAAAATCTCAGGCCGTAAGGGTTCGCATGGAAAACGATAAAAAAATATTTTAAAATATTACGAGCAGTTTCAAACGAAAAATTTTTTGCCACAAAACGACCAAAGGCCCGGGAAATCCCAGGGAAATAAAATTTAGTTGGATTTTTTTTCCCTCGGGAAGGTTAAATTTTTGTCTCCCTTTTCAATATTTTTCCCCCTTCTTGTAGGAGAAAAAAAGAAAATTTGTTTGATGAATGAAACTATAGTAGCCAACATTAGTGGTTACCATTGCATAGTTCCTTTCTTCGTATATACTTGTAGGGAGGTACCATAGACAATTTTGTGGAGGGGAGTAAATTACTAAAAAGCTAGTCCACCTTCTGTTCTAATTCATCTTTTTCTTATATCATCATAAACAGAGGATCCCTAACCGATGTTTACCCATTGTCTTTTTATATCAGAAGAGAATGCACTGTATTGGTGTGCACAGAGTTATACATATGGGAAAGCTGAACATATTTCTAGTTGCATTGTAGATTGTACAAAATTGGAGAGCTGAGGCGGGAACATTTTAGGAAATATACCGCATTGCCCTTGAGGTTAATTAGCAAAAACTAACTGGTTCAGCACGTGGGGACAGGTGGTGGTCCTAGTTGGTAGATAATTAACTGTTCAGACGGAAATAGGATGGGGAAACCCGTCTTTGGTCTCGGGCAGATGCGTTGAAAACCCTATTAATGCTCTCTAAATAGAATAAACCGGTGCTTTCAACCTGTTAGGTAATTAAACTGTTGTATAAGCCTGAAATTTTCAAGGTATGAGATAGTGGTTATCGCATTTACATTTACACAGAAAATTTAAGCTTGTTATTTTTATTTTATTTGTATCATCACCTGTTAGGATGTGTTTTTGTGAAAGTCATAATAAAGACATTGAGTACAACAGAGTTTTCATGATCTTTTGAGTGAATTTATTTTTATTAGAAAGATGCCTTTGGGATGTAAGATAGCTTATCAATCGTCCCGCGAAGTTAAGAAATTTCTGTTGTTATTCTTATTAGGGTTGCACCTGTTATATTATGATTAACCTGTTGTATAAGCCTGCAATTTTCAAACGTGCGTAGTGGTAGTTATCGCATTTACATTTACACAAAAAATATAAGCCTGTTATTTTTATCTTACTTGTGTTATCACCTGTTAGGACGCGTGTTTGTGTTCTTGAAAGTCATATTAAGGCATGTTGGGTACAACAAGAGTTTCATGATCCTTTTCACTGAATTGTATTTTTATTATGAAGATACCTTTGGGATGTAAGAACGACTAGTATAACATGTTAAAAGAAGAGAGGAGTTCGCAAGTTTATCAATCGTTCCCGCGAAGTTAAGAAATTTCTGTTGAGATATTCTTATCAGAGTTGCATCTTTGTTATATTATGCATTTGTAAACATTTGTAAAGATATTGATTATGGTCTTTTGCAAGTATTTTTTTTATATATGCATATGGAGTGAGAAATGGATAGTGTCATATGCATTATTTTTGTCTTATATTTACGTAATGCGAACATTGTCAATCTTAGTAAGGGTTAAAATGGATTTCCTTTTCTGGTTGGTTACACTCAAGACGAGAGTGCACCACCACCGTCATTACCTCTGATAAGAAGAAATGATCATATTATCACCCTCATTATATGAAATTCGGGGCGATATGATTTGTATTTGTGTGTCTGTCTGTTTGTACTAAAAGCATATATGAAGACCTTAATAAAGAAATATTGATTACAGCAACGTATTTTATAATCATGTTTGATAGCAATGAATTCATAATATTGGGGTGTTTTGGCGATTTAACGTAACCGACGTGTCAAGACTTTACCATTATTGCTCCGTAACGGAATATGGGGGAATGCGGGTCGGGGGATGGAGGCTTCCCTGTTCTCGGACTTTGCGTGTGTCAGACAGGCTGTATGGCATTTTTTTGATTGTGGGGTTTTA
>NW_023664402.1:0-13862 GCF_015228065.2 Penaeus monodon
TCTCTCTCTCTTCTCATCTCCTGCTCCCCCCCGAAGCCCCACCCAGCCCCTTCATTATACCCCCCCACCTCTCTTCCCTTAATTATCCCTCGGAGCGATTATAATGTTAATTACTCCTGTGGAGGGAGGAGCTGTTTACTTGTTTATGGATGATCAGTTTTCCCGTGAATCAGTGATGTATAATATTGTATAGCGAATATGTTTATGTACAGTCTCTACGATATACTTCCTTAATATATCCTTTTGGTATTTTGGTTTCCTCGATATTTCTGCAATACCTAAGTCAATACCAAATCCATAGACTATTATCTAACTCCACACAACACCTCCGTTGTATAATCCATCACTTACCTACGCTTACAATTTAGCACCAGAATAAGATCGAGAGCCTGTTGTGACTGTCAGCTTGTGTCATTCACTGAGGAATACTTGTCTATTCGGACTGTGGTTAGGCCGTCAACCACAAGAGTGAAATCTTTCTGGACCATAAAAAAAGTGTGATTCTAGCGCACTAGCATACAGGCACGCTCAGATACTTTGATGGACATAATTTATGACGTGCTGTGTGTACTCTGTGCAAATGGATGCATTTTCGTTATTTTATACACACTATTGCACAGGACAGAAACGCATATCATGCTCAAATAGTATGTGTATATTCAGCTGGCACACACACACACACACACACACACACCACACACACACACACCACACACACACACACAAACACACAATAACACACACACACGCGCGCGCGCTAACACACACACACACACACACACACACACACACACACACACACACACACACACACACACACACCACACACACACACACACACACACACACACACACACACACACACACACACACACACATGCACTGTATAAACTTCAAACGCGGCCCCATACAACTGTATGGGGCCGCGAATGGTTAGAGCGTCGGACACAAGACTGTCACGACGCAATCTGAGTTCGAGGGTTCGAGTCACCGGTCGGCGCGTTGTTTCCCTTGGCAAGGAACTTCACCTCGATTGCCTGCCTAGCACTGGGTGGCCAAGCCAGCCCAAGTCAGTGCCGGGTAAAACAGAGATGGTGACTCGATAAAAAAAAAAAAAAAAAAAAAAAAAAAAAAAAAAACACCGGAGGAGGCAATGGCAAAACCACCGCTCTAAATTGCCAGAAAAATCATGGAAGCCATGATCGTCAAGGCCGCGGTGGCCGAATGGTTAGAGCGTCGGACTCAACTGTCACGACGGCAATCTGAGTTCGAGGGTTCGAGTCAGCGGCCGGCGCGTTGTTCCTTGGCAAGGAACTTCACCTCGATTGCCTACCTAGCCACTGGGTGGCCAAGCCAGCCAAGTCAGTGCTGGTCCCAAGCCCGGATAAATATGAGAGAATGATTACCTAAAAAGGTAACACCGGCACTCTCCGTGGAAAGGAACTGGGGACCCTACCACGTACTCACTCCAAGAGCATCACAACATGAAAAAACTAAGTATCATGCTGTGACCACGGCGGCTCAGACATGAACCTACCGTTAAAGGAAGGATGTTAATATCAGTCTACCTGCAGAACAGTTTTCCTGTTACAGTCATCTTTCATGACGATTTTACGTTTACCTATTTGTCTCTTGAAATATTACGAAACAATATCTCAAATCAAATTTCACTCACTATCTATCGACCTCTCCACGAACTTGTTTCTGTTCCCAATTTCATTTCTCTCTCTCTCTCTCCCTTGTCTAATCACGTATCTATCGCATTCCAAGGGGAGCGGTCATTCTGTACCTTTAAGCGATGTTATGGTCCTACAACGCCTGGCATTTGAGGTTCTGGACGTGAGCCAGAAGCTGTGAAGTGAGATGTAGTTGTTTAATCACCTCCAAAAGTTGTGTTTGTTTGTCAGTTTTAATTTTTTCTGGGTATGTGCATGTGTGTGTGTGTGTGTGTGTGTGTGTGTGTGTGTGTGTGTGTGTGTGTGTGTGTGTGTGTGTGTGTGTGCACATCCATCGATGCATCATAGTGTGGCAAATGATAAGTGATATCATTTGGAATTCGTAACCTTATTTTGATAGCCTGGCGACCTGAAAACTGCCCTCAAATCAACGCAGTGAAAACCAAGGAAAATACATACCGATTCGTTGTCAGAGTATTAAAAAATAATAATAAAAAAGAACGAGAAGGCGTGCATACATACTGCTTAATTTCGTATTTACAAGAACTAGCTTACGAAGAAAGTGCAGCCATATGGGGAGAGACAGACTGGCCCGGGGATGGCCAGCAGACTGTCTCTCCGGGTCGAAGACAGAGAGGAGACACGTTATCGCTCGTTTGCATTTTTTCTTGTTGTTTTCGTTACGTTTTTGTTCGTTTGTATGTTTGTTCGTCTGTTTTTTTTCTTTTTTTTCTCTCTCTCTTTCTCGTTCTCTTTCTCTCTTATTCTTTCCCTCTCGTTCTCTTGCTTTCTTTTTATTTCTTTCGTTCTCTCCTCTCTCTCTCTCCTCTCTCTCTCTCTCTCTCTCTCTCTCTCTCTTCTTTCTCTCTCTCTCTCTCTCTCTCTCTCTCTCTCTTCTCTCTCTCTCTCGTCTCTCTCTCTTTCTTCTCTCGCTTCTCTCTCTCTCTCTCTCTCCTCTCGTCTTCTCTCTTCTCTCATCCTCTCTCTCTGTCTCTCTTCTGTCTGTCTGTCCTGTCTATCTCTCTCTCATATATATGTATTATTATGCATATGTAGTGTGTTGTTGTGTGTGTGTGTTGTGTGTGTGTGTGTGTGTGTGTATGTTGTACCATATATACAGATAGATGTATACTATATTATGATTATGATATTGCCGCTATATAAAGTGCCAAGATTATATGTTGTATAAGGTGTGGTGTGTGTGTTGGTGTGGTGGTGTGTGTGTTGTGTGTGTGTATGTGTGGTGGTGTTTGCGTGCGTGCCCGTGTGTATGTGTGTAGGACCCGAGTGATAGGCCGTACAAGAGTATGGGCAGATGGCGAACGCAGGTGTAATGTACACAACCAAGATGCTTTACTTTACTGAAGAGTAATGGTGGAGTGCGGCTGCTCGTTGGCTTCCCGCAGAGAGTTTGCCTGCCATGCTGTACATTGATCTAAGGATGGGTATAAATCACGGGTTTTAGCATTAAATCCGTGATGAAGATCAGGTGTAACGATCGTCAGAGCTCGTGGCTGTCAGTGTGCAAGAAGAGATGGATAATCAGTAAGCAATGAATCATGCTATATCATATTATATGTATTGTGACAATACATAGCTTATTAATTAGCTATAATATAGTAAGTAATGAAAAAAAAAACAATAGAAAACATTATCGTATAGATAAAGCGAAGTGTTTTGTGATTAAATTTTTTTTTTTTTTTTTTTTTTTTTTTTTTTTTTTTTTTTTTTTTTTTTTTTTTTTTTTTTTTTTTTTTTCTCCCCCCCCCCCCCCCCCCCCCCCCCCCCCCCCCCCCCCCCCCCCCCTTTTTTTTTTTTTTTTTTTTTTTTTTTTTTGGGGGGTTTTTTTTTTTTGGCAAAAAAAAAAAAGTTTTTTTGATTTTTTTTCCCCAAAAAAGGGTTTTAAAGGGGGGGAAGGGGGGGGGGGTTTTTTTTTTTTTCCCAATCGAAAAATAGGGGAAATTGAAAAAAAAATTTTTTAAGGGGTTGGGGGACCCCCCCCCCCAATTTTCTTTTTAAGGGGGTTTTTTTTTTTTTTATTAAAAAAAAAAAAAATTAAAAAAAAATTTTTTTTTTTAAAAAAAATGAAAAAAAGAAAAAATTAGGTAAAATAGAATATATATAAAAAAGGGGGGTTACAGTGTGTCTTGTGATGTGTGCTGAGTATACTGTATGTGCATAATATATCACAGTTATAAACTCTCTTTCTAGTTTTTTCTTTCATAAGAATTATGTAAACAAAATTTCCCAAACTTTTTAAAAAGACAGTATAGTCGTAGCCCCAAACCCCATCACACAACAACTCAGCGCTAATCCTGCACCCTCAGGATGCAATCATTTTGCTACCTTTTCCCAGCATGACTCCGTAACGTTTCGCTTCATGCAGAGTTAATTAGCATCTTTCGCAAATACAGTAAAAGGGTTTAGTAGAAAAAGGGGAAAATATTTGTAAGGTCACATGATAGAACTCGAATAAAAAGGAAAAAGTGTTTTGGGGGTACAGTAAAAAAACCGATTTTCCCAAATAAAGGGGATTTGATATGAAATCTTTATAAAAATTCGCCGTTTGAGCCCCTAATTAAAAAAATACATTTTTAGTTTGGGCGACTGAAATGGGGTTGAGACTCAGGGGCTAAATTTATGGGAAGTTTTTTTTTACCAGAAACAAAAAATGTGTACGAAAAAAAAAAAGGGAATGATTTTTTAAAGAAGTAGATTTTTTTTTTTATCTTCTGTCCTTTTATCGTCCTTTCTTTCGTTTTATCCTTCTTCCCCTTTTTTCCCCTTTTTTTTGTTTCCCTTTTCCTTTTTGTCTTTTGTTTTTTTTTTTCCTTTTCCTTTTTTCTCCTTTTTTCTCCTCCTCTTCCTTTTTATCCTCTTTTTACTTCCTCTTCCTTCTTTCTTCTCTTTTCTCTTCCTCTTCCTTCCTTCTACTCTTTTATCTTGCTCTTTCTTCTCTCTCCTCTTTTATCTTCCTTTACCTCTTTTTTTCTTCCTCTTCTTTCTTTTTCATCTTTACTCTACTTCTTTCCTTCTTCACATTTTTACTTGCTCTTCCTTCCTTCTCCTCTTTTTTCTTCCTCTTCCTTTCTCCACTTTTTTCTTCCTCTCCCTTCCTTCTCATTTTTCCTCCTCTTCCTTTTTCTCCCTTCTCTTCTCTCTATCCCTCCTTCTACCATATACACCCTTACGCTTCTTCTTTCGTAACTTCTTCCCTTCCTTCTAATCATTCCCCTTTTATTTCTGTATCCTCTTCCTCTCAAAACGCCTTCCTTTTTAAACCCTTCCTTTACGTCTTCTTCCTCCCCCCCTTTCCCATTTTCCCAGACCCTCTTTTCTTTCCCCCCTTTCCCCCCTTTCCTTTCTCTTCTATCTCCCATCTTGCCTCATTCTTCTCTCTTCCTTTCAAATCACCTTTTCCCTTCTTCGTTTTCTGCTTCTTATCTTCTCTATCTCCTCCTTACTCCTCTATGTATCACTAGCCACTCTTCCCTCCTTTCTCCCCTTGTTCATAGCTCTCTATTCCCCCCTTACTCCCTATGATACTGGCTTCCCATCTCCTCCTTTCCCCTATGTTCCTGGCTACTCTATCTCCCCTTACTCCCTCTGGTTCATACTTCTCTACTCTTCCTTTCTCCTCTACGTATCCTGGCTCTCACCCTCCTTACTCCTCTTGTTCACTGGCTACCATCTCTCCCCTTTCCCTCTGTGTATCACTGCTATTTTATCTCTTCCTTATCCCTACGTTCAATGGCTACTCTATCCTCCTTACTCCTCTAGTATCCTAGCCACCTTTTTCCTCCTCCCTCTTATGATCACTCCACCTATCCCTCCTTTCTCCTCTAGTATAAGCCACTCTTCTCCCCCTTACCCCCGTATCACTGGCTACTTTCTCCCCCCTTACCCCCTACTACACAGCTATCTATCTCCCCCCTCCCCTTTCTCCTCTATGTACCTGGCTACTCTATCTCCTCCTTACTCCTCTGTTACATAGCTACTCTACTCTTCCTTACTCCCTACGTTCACTGGCTACTCTATCTCCCCTTACTCCTTATGTATCACAGCCACCTATCTCCTCCTTACTCCCCTTGTATCACTAGTACTTATCTCCCCCTTACTCCCTAGTTCACTAGCCACCTATCTCCTCCTTTTCCCTATGTATCACCCCCACCCCTATCTCCCCCTTATCCTCATGTTCACTTCCCACTCTTCCCCTTCCCCCTTTCTCTCTACTATCACGGCTACTCTATTCCTCCTTCTCCTCATGTATCACTACCCCTCTATCTCCCCCTTTTCCCCTCTTGGGGATCACTACTACTTTCTCCTCCTTACTCCTCTGCGTATCACTAGCTACTCTATCTCCTCCTTACTCCTCATGTATCACAGCTACTCTATCTCCTCTTATCCCTTGATCACTAGCCACTCTATCTCCTCCTTCCCTCATGTATCACTAGCTACTCTATTCCCCTTATCCCCTATGTATCACTACCCCTATCCCTCCTTCTCCTTGCGTATCATACCATTCTATCTCCTCCCTTTCTCCTCTATTTACACTAGCCGCTCTATCTCCTCCCCTTTCTCCCCTATGTATCACGGCTACTCTATCTCCTCCTTAACCCCCCTACGTACACTAGCACTCTTCTCCCCTTACCTCTACGATCATGGGTAATCTATCTCCTCCTTACCCCCTATGTATCACTAGCTACTCTACTCCTCCTTATCCCTAGTATCACTACTATTTTATCTCTCCCTTTCTCCTCATGTATCACATATCTATCCTCCTTTCTCCTCTACTATCACTACTACCACTCCCTTACTCCTCTTGTACAACCTATCTACCCTCCTTTTCCCCTATGTATCACTACCCTCTATCTCCTCCTTACTCCTCTTGATCCTAGCTACTCTATCTCCTCCTTCTTTATGTATCCTAGCACTCTATTCCCCCCTTCTCCTCTAAATATCACTGTACTCTATTCCCCCTTACCCTTTCTACGTACACTAGCCTCTACCCCCTCCTTACCCTCTATGTTCACTAGCTAGTTAACAGAAGCTATGAAAGTTGAAATAATGCAGCGTTTGGGACAGATGAATAAAAAATCCCCGCCCGGGTTAGAATCTCTGCTATTTCCAGGATGACCCAGGGTACCGGGGATAGGGTTTGAGTTCGGGGCAAGGGGGTTTATACCTAGCTGTAAGTTATACATGTATATATATGTATATAACGTATATTTAAAAGTATACATCCAACCCCACACAACCACTCCCCACCAAAAGAAAGAGAGAGGAGAAGGAGAGAAGAGGGTGAGAGAGAAAAAGAAGAGGAGAGAGAGGGAGAAAGGGGGAGGGGAAGGGGAAGAAAGGGAAGAGAGAAAAGGAGAAGAGGGGAAAAAAGATTGGGGGGGAGGAAAAAAAAAGAAAAAAAAAAAAAAAAAAAAAAAAAAAAAAAAAAAAAAAAAAAAAAAAAAAAAAAAAGGCCAAAATAAAGAAAAAAAAACGATAAACACAACATAAACTAAGAGAGAGAGAGAGGGGAGAAGAAGGAGAGAAAAGGAGAAAAAGGAAAGAAAAGAGGAGAATCGAAAGAGAAGAAGAAAGAGAGAGGAGGGGAGAAACAAGAGAGAAAAGAGAAGAGAAAGGGGAAGAGGGGGGAGAGAGAGGAGAAGGGAGAGAGAAAGGGAGAGAAAAGAGAAGGAAGAGAAAGGAGGGGAAGGAGAGGAGAAAAGGAGAAAAGGGAGAGATAAAGGAGAGAAGGAGAGAAGGAGGAGAGAAGGAGGAAGAGAGAGAAAAAGATGGGGGGGGAGGGGGGACAATCAAAATAAAAAACCAAGAAAGCATAAAAACAACACAGAAGAGAGGGGAGAAAAAGAGAAGAGAGAGAGAGAGAAGAGAGAGAGAGGGGAGAGAGAGAGAGAGAGGAGAGGAGAGAAAGAGAGAGAGAGAGAGAGAGAGAAGAGCAAGAGAGAAGAGAAGAGGGGGAAAAATAGATGAAGAAAGAAAGGAGAGGAAAAGGGAGAGAGAGAGAGAGAGGGGGAGGGGGAAGAGAGACATAGAGAGAAGAACGAAACGAACACAAATTTAACAAACAGATAAACAAAGACAAACAAACAAACAAACAATAACAAAAAAACAGATAAACAGCAGACAATAAATAGCAAACAGATAACAGAAAAAACAGAAAAACAAAAAAAGAAAACAACAACAGAAAGCAGAAAAAACAGACATCATACGACAACAAAGGAAAAAAGAAAAAATGCTTAAAACCAAATTACGGATATAGATTATAAATGGCATACCATACTCACGTAGAATACGAACAAGCAATTAGAAAAATTACAGGAAAGGAAACGAAAAGAAGACAACGAAAGTCTCGTGTTTCAAAATTTTAAAAGTATTGAAAATTTTGGCAACAGGATCTTTCCTTATTAAATCAAAAACTTGAATTGAATATTTTTTACTTTTTTTTACTTGTTTTGTTTATTATTTTTTGTTTATTATTTTTTATGTTTATTTTTTTTTGTTTTTATTATTTTTTATTATTTTGTTTATTACTTGTTTTGTTTATTTGTTTTTCATTTCCCTTTCTTTTTTTTAAATTTTTTTATCCTTTCCCGCCCCATTTTTCTTTAATTTTGTTTTTTCTTTCAGTTTTCTGTTTTTCCAATTTTTTTTTTTTTTTTACATTCTCTCCCCTTTTTTTCTCTATTTTCCTTTGATCCCTTTTCTTCCTTTTTTTTCCCGCATTTTTGGTTTTTTTTTTCTTTTCTTTCTTACGTTTTTGTTTATGATTTTTTTTATTATTTCTTTCTCTTAAAAAAAATCCCCCTCTTTTCTTTCCCCCTTCCCTATTCTTTCTCCTCATATTTCCCCCCTTTATCCTTTTTTCATCCCTTTCTCCAAAAAACCCAAAAACAAAAGAAAAACCCAAAAAAAAACAAAAAAACAAAGCGCGAGAAGAAAAAGCTATGTCATGCCACTGGAAACCCTTATTTACCCCGCTTTGGCGTCCCCTGATCAGTGGGAAATTTTTAGGTTCCCGGGGGGGACGGTGGGTCTTCCCCGAGTTCGCAAAAACTTCAGGTTTATTTCTTTTTATATATGCTCCCCCTCTTCAGTAACAAACACACCTACACACTAAAATGAACTCCAATTAAACAAAGAAATCAGGAAAAAAAAAAAAAAAATAAAATTTTATTATATTAAAATAATATATATATTATATATATATATATTAAAATATTATTTGTGTGTGTGTTTTGTGTGTGGTTTTTGTGTGGTGTGTGTGTGTTGTGTGTGTTTTTGGTGTTGTGTGTGGTGGGGGTTGGGGGGGGGGTTGGTTTCCAGTTAAACCCCACCAAGCTTTTAAAAAACCAAAGCAACCCAAAAGGGGGGGGGGGAAAGGGTTTAAGGAGGGGAAAAGGGAAAAGAAAGGGGGAGAGGAAGACGGGGAAGGGGAGGGGGGGGAAAGGAAAAAAAAGGAGGAGGGAAAAGGGGGGAAAAGTCATGAAAGGAAGAAGAGGAATAAGGGGAAGAACGTGGAGGGAAGGGAAAAAGAGAAAGAGGGAGAGGGGGAGAGAACGGGGAAGCAGAAACGGGTATTTAGACATGTAGAAAAAAAGAAGATAAATAGGTAGGTAAAAGAAGAGAGGAGAGGAGAGAGAGAGAGGAGAAAGAGGAAGAGGAGAGAGAAGAAGAGAGAGAAAGAGAGAGAGAGTGGGAGAAAAGAGAGAGAAGGAGAGAGAGAAGAGAGGGAGAGAGAAGAGAGAGAAAGAAAAAAGAAGGGAAAGAAAGAAGAGAGAAAAGAGGGGAAAAAGAGAGAGGAGAGAGAGAGAGAGAAGAGAGAAGAGAGATAAGAGAGGGACAGGAAAAAAGAAGACACAACAGAGAAGCATAATGATGAAAGGACAAAAAAAAGTACCAGAAAAAATTAAAACTAAAAGTAAAGAAAAAAGGTAAAAATAAATTGCAATGATTAGACGAGAGAAAAAAGAAAAAAAAATTTAAGAAGAAAAAAAACGATAAAAAAATAGAAGAAAGAGCAAAAAAAAAAAAAAAGAAGGGGAAAAAGAAAAGAGGGAAAACTAAAATAGGAGAGAGAAAAAAAGGAACGGAAACAGACAAAAAATCGAGGTAACAAATAACTCTCTAAATTACTTTAGCTTAATAAAGGGGAAAAGGAAAGTGTTCTATTAATTACCGAACTTTTTTTTTTTTTTTTTGGAATAGGGTGTGAAAAATTTAGGGGAAAAAGATGTGGCAAATAAGCTAGGAAAAAGAATAAAAAAACACACACCCATGAGAAAAATTTACGCACATTCGCACAACAAAAATTGCACATCAGAACGTAGACATTTTTAAATTTATTCAGAAAATTCGAAGATGATAGATAATTTTAAATAGGCTATATATGTATGCATATCTACCTCTAATTTTTTTCTACCTATTTTTCATATAATATAATTACACAGGGATTGAACGAAGATAAGCATAGTGATAGTTTTTTCGAGGTAACAGATTGACAGATAAAAGTAGATAGGTGGAAAAAACAATGAACAATAATGGATGACAGACAGGGATATAGATATGTAAGTTTAAATAGGTAGACAATAGAGACTGGGGCACATATAAAGATCTATATGAGTAATCTCATTTCAGGGTTCATTTTTGCTTTCTGTCACGCAAGATCACCCCCTTTTATACTGGGCGCTTTCTAAAAATCTAAAAAATTACCTCATCACTGACACACCCGAAAGAGAGACTACCCCAATTTCCTTTACTATGCCCTCCCTTCATCTCTCCCCTTGCCTTTCCTCCCCATTCCTCCCTTTTACCTAAACCCGCCTCCCCTTCATCTCTCCCCTTTCCCCTTTTTCCTCCCCCATTTTCCCCCCCCTTACCTAACCTGCCCCCTCCCCCCCTCTCCCCCTTTGTTTCCTCCTCCTAACTCCTACTCACCCTCCTTATTTCTTTTCTTCCCCGCTCCCCCTTCCTGCTTCTCCACCTCTCTCCCTCTCTTATCACTCTCCCCTTCCAATGGATTCCCCTGCCCCTTTTCTTACCTTAAAAAACCCTTTGCCTTCTTTCTCTATAATCCCTTTTTCCCTTCTCTCCCATTTCCCATTCCTTTCTTGTTTTTGTTTTTCCCTTTACCTTTCCTCATTTGCTTTATTTTTTTTACGTCCCTCTCCTATGGCCTGCCCTTTCCCCTTTTTTCCCCCTTTTCTTTTTTTTTTCTTCTTCATCCTTCTTTGCCCCCTTCCCCCTTTTCTCTTCTCTCTTCCGCTGTCTGCTTATCCTTAATTTTTCCTTTTTTTTTTTTTCTTCCTTTCCCATTTTCTACCCTTTGCCTCCTCTCCCTTCCCCTTTCTCTTCCCCCCCCCCCCCCCCCCCCCTCCTTTTTCCCCCCCCTACCTTCCCTCTTCCCCCCCTCCCTTTTTCACGCTCCCCCTGCCCCCCTTTTTCCCCCCTTCTCTCCCTCCCCCCCCCTTTTCCCCCCTACCCTTTTCACCCCCTTGCCCCCCCCCCCCCCCCACTTCCCCCGGGAAGTGGGCCGTGAGAAATACTATTTAATCTATGCAATTTCTCATCTCCATTAGACTCGGCCCCCCTCCCAGCGAGATGGGCGAAAAGCTTATTTTTTCCCCCCCTCTTGCACTTTATCTTAAAGGTGGGATTTTCCCTTTTCCTTTTTGCCTTTCCCACTTCGTTTTTCTTCTTTTTTCTTCTTCTTCCCCCTTTTTTTTTTTTCTTTTTTTTTTCCCCCTTTTTTTTTTTTTTTCTTTTTTTCTCTTTTTCTTCTTTTCTTTTCTCTTTCTTTTTTTCTGTTTTCTGTTTTCTTTTTTTCTTCTTGTTTTCTTCTTCTTTTTTTTTTTCAATTTTTTTTTTTTTTTTTTCTTCTGCTCTCTTTTTTTCCCCTTTTTCCTTTTTTTTTTTTTTTATTCTTTTCTTCCCCCTCTTTTCCCATTTTTTTTTTCCTATCTCCTTTTATACATCTCGCACATCTTTTCCCTCCCTGTTCATCTCGCTACTTTTCTTCTTTTTCCAATCTTTTTTTCCCTTTTTTTTTCCCCTCCACTTTTATTTTTTTTTTCTCTTCATTTTTCCTTTTCCTTTTTCTCCTCCTTTCTTCCCCCCTCACTTTATTTTTTTTTCCTTTTCCCCTAAAACGTACCTTGCCCATCGAAACTCCCGTTTTGAAATTTTTTAAATCGAAAGTCCCCATCTGCCTTTTCCTTTATGTTCTTTCGCTTTCCTTATCGTTTCGTTAATACGGGTGCGTGTTGGTGTAAAAGGTTAACACTGATTGAGAGGGAATGAAAATAAAGAGATATATAATGATGATATGTAATAAAAATGATAGTAGTAGTAGTAAAAAAAAAATAATATACTACTACTACTAATAATGAAAAAATAATGATAAAAATAAAATAATAAAATAATAATAATAATAATAAAAACAAAATAAAATTTAAAAATAATAATAATGAAATAATTAAAAAAAATAAAAATAATTTTAAAAAAATAATATAAAATAATAAAATAATAAAAAAAATAATAATAGTAATAATAATAAATAATAATAAAATAAAAAAATGGTGATAAAAACAACAAAACCAAAAAATAAAGAAAAACAATATAGAAATAAAACATAAATAAAATAATAACAATAATATAAAACAGTATATAATAAAAATATAATAATAATAATAATAATAATATAATAACAATAGTAATAAAAATAAAATAAAAAGATAATAATAAAATAATAAAAATAAAAATAATAAAAATAATAAAATAATAATAATAAAATAATAAAATTTAAAAATTTAAAAAAAATAATAATAAAAAAAAATATAACAATATATAAAAAAAAGATAATAACAATAACGGGAAAAGTAAAAATTAAAATAGTGTAATGTAGCAGTAGTAATATAGTAGTAATAATAATAATAATAAAAATAATAATAATAATAATAATAATAAAAATAATAATAATAATAAATAAAAATAAAAAATAAAAATTTAAAAATATAAAACATAATAATAAAATAAAATAATAATATAAAAATAATAAAAAAAAATTAAAAATATGGTAATAATAAAAAAAAATAAAATAATATAAAAATAATATAAAATAATAATAATAAAAAATAATAATATAATCATAATAAAAAAAAAAATAAATTTCTAATAAAATAAAAAAAAAAAAAAAAAAAAAAATATTTAATAATATACAAAAATAAAATAATAATAATAAAAAATAAAAATAATAATAAAAATAAATTAAAAAAGAGGTAAAATAATAATAATAATAAAAATAATAAAAATAAATAATAAAAAAAATAAAAAAAATAAAATATAATAAAATATAATTAAATAAAAATAAAAGATTTTGATGAAAATATTGTCAATAAAAACCAAATAATTTTTATAAAAAATAATTTAAAAAAAAAAAAAAAAAAAAAATTTTTTTAAAAATTTAAAATTAAAAAATAAAAAAAATTCTCCAAAAGACCCCATAAAAAGGGGAAATCTTTTAAAAAAAAAAAAAAAAAAAAAAAAAAAAAAAAAAAAAAAAGGGGAAAAAAAAAAAAACAAAAGGGGCGAGAACCCCCCCACAAAAAAAAAAAAAAAAAAAAAGGAAAACAAGGGGTTTTTTAAAAAAAAGTAAAAGGGAAAAGATTCAAAAAAAAAAAAAAATTTTTTCCCCCCCGGGGGGAAAGGGGAAAGGGGGGGGGGGAAAAAGAGGGGGGGGGAAGGGAAAGGGGGGGCGAAAGGGGGAGGGGGGGGGGTTTTTTTTAAAGGGGGGGCAAAAGGGGGGATAACCTGTTTTTTATAATTTTAAAATTTAAGATTAAAGAAGAGGTTTATATTGTCTTTAATTAAAACTATTTTTTTAAAAATTAGTTTTTGTAGGTTTAACTTTTTTTTTTAACTTTTTTTAAAAAAAAATTTTAAAAAAAAAATATTGATTTCTATCAGGGGTTTTTTACAAATTGCCGGGATTACCTAAATGGGGAAATTTTATTATTAAAGAAAAAGAAAACTTTATTTTTATTTTTTTTTTTTTAATTTCCCATTATTTTTTTTTATTTTTTTATTTTATTATAGTATAGTGATTTTTAATATTATTTTTTAATAAAATTTTTATTTTTTATATTTTTTTATTATATTTTTTTTATTTTTATT
>NW_023664403.1:0-20000 GCF_015228065.2 Penaeus monodon
TAAAAAAATTTATATAAAAATGAAAATAGAAATAAATAATTTTGAAGATATCAAAATTATTTTTGATTTTGATATTTGATTATTAGGTAATATGATAATATTACAAAAGTATTATCATACTATAGATAATAAATAATAAAGAAATTTTAAATCTGAATTAGAATATAATATTAATATAAATATATTTTATTTTATATTATTATTATTAAGTTATTAATTTTATATTTTTATTATAAATTAATTTTATAATAATAATTATTATTATTATTAAATAATATGATATTGATTAAATAATGATTAATATATTTATATCATTATATATTATTTTATATGATATGTAATATAATATAATATATAATAAAGATATAATAAAGGAATTGTATAAGTATAATAAAAAGATATGAAAATTAAGATGAAAAAAGATAATTGAATATATATTTGAGTATATAAAATATTTTCATTATATGATTTGCAATTATTAGTAAAATATATATTCCAAAATATTATCATACTATATAATAGATAAAATGTATATAGTATTTATAATTTGTATATTTATATTATATATAATATATAATAATAATATATTTATAATTATATATTATTAAAATTATTATTATATATATATTATTATTTATTATATATATATATATTATAATATAATAATATATAAATATATATAATAATTATAATATATATATATATTATAAGTATAATTATATATATTATATATGTATAATATATATTAATATATAATATATATTAAATATTATAATATATATATGATATAATATGTAATAATATTAATATATTATTATATATTATATACATTCATAATGACTATTATAATATAAAATTTAATCATAATATATTATTGATTAATATTAGTAATTAAAATATATATTATCAAATTTATAAATATTACATAATATATTTAAAATAATATGATAATAATAAGAATTTATATAATTTTATGATATATATTGAATATTATTATTATATTATTATCATTATTATATATTACATTCATATTACATATTATTATATCATAATTATATCTATATAACATACTATATATATTAATTATATCATATTATATATTATTATTTATTATATATTTTATATATTATTTAATATTTATATTAATATAATATTATATATTATAAATATTTATATAATATTTAATTTTATAATAATATTGATATAATATATAATATATATATATATGTTTATATAATGTATATATATATATGTATTATTAATATTATAATTAAATTTATATATATAAAAATTTAAGAAAATATATATAAACAGTAAATAATATACAGTAAAATAACAATAAAAAAAAAAACAAATATATTATAATACGATATTATTGTTATTAGTATTGTTATTACTATTATTAATTTGTTGTTGTTATAGTATATTGCAAAATATATATATAACTCAATAATTGCAATAATAATGAATAATTGCAATAATGATATAATAATTGCATAATGATGATAATAATTATGATAATGAATGATAATGATGATAATGATGATGATAAGATAATATGAATGATATTCATGATAATAATGATATATAACAGGAATTGTTCCATATATTATATAAAAAGGTAATAAGAAATCATTCCAAAAGTCGAAAAAGCGGCAAAATCTAGCGAAATATAGCCTTTGAGAGTATACTCCAAAATGACGTTTTTTCGATTTCTTTGTGATTTTCGCAATTATTAGGGTAATATGTAATATTTACCAAATTGTATTATAACATAATGATATAAAGTGAGAATAAGATAATTTTGATATCATTTAATATTGATTTATAATATTATATTATTATTATTATTATTATTATATAATTATTATTATTATTTATTATTGCATAATCTATTATATAATAATAATAATATTATAAATATAATTATAATAATATTATTATTATTATTATAATATTGTTATTAGTATTATTATTGTTATTATATAATATATTATTTTTGTACTGTAGTATATGCAAAAATAATTATTATAAATAATAATTACTTAATAGATCTAATTAAATATGTATAATAGATATTATAAATATCTTATTTATTTATATTATTGTTATTACATTATGTTTTGTGGTTATTAGTATATTGCAAAATATATACTAATACTTCAATAATTACAATAATAATGATAAAATTGCAATAATGATGATAATAATGAAATAATGATGATAATAATTGATAATGATGATAATATATAATGATATGCTAGATATAATGAGTAATCAGATATGTATCATATAAAAAACAGAATTGTTCCATATATAATATAAAAAGGTATAAAGAAAATAATTCCAAAGTCGAAAAAGCGCAAAATCTAGCGAAATATAGCCTTTTGAGAGTATACTCAAATGAACGTTTTTTCATTTCTTTTGATTTCGGCAATTTATAGGTAATAACTTGATTAATAATTACCAAATTGTATTAATCAATACATTATATGATAGAAAGTGGAATAAAGAATTTTGTAAATTTGAATATTATTATCAAAAATCATTATTATTATTATTACTATTATTATATTATTTTTTATATTATTAATTATTATTATTGTTATTATTATTATTATTATTATTATTACTATTATCATTAATTATTTGTATTATTGCCAAAAATTATTATATCTGTAATTAACAATAATAATAATAATATAGTTAAAATATAATAATGCTATGTTATAATATTGTTATTAGTATTATTATTGTTATTATATCATTAAGTATATATTTGTACTGGTAGTATAATTGCAAAAATAATTATTATAACAGTAATAATTACTGTAATAACGATACTAAATAGATAATGATATAAATATATTATAAATCGTTATTATTGTTATTATATTGTTATTCTATTATTATTGTTGTGTTATTAGTATTATTGCAAAAATTATACTATAATAATCAATAATTGCAATAATAATGATAACAAATTGATAATAATGAAAAATAATATTACCAATAATGATGATAATGTATGATGATAATGATGATAATGAATGATAATGATGATGATAACGATAATTTTATGATCTAATCATGATAATGATGATGATAATAACAGAATTGTGTCCATATATAATTAAAAAAGGTATAAGAAAAATTCCCAAAAGTCGAAAAGCGGAAAATCTAGCGAAATATAGCCTTTTGAGAGTATACTCCAAAATAACGTTTTTTCGATTTCTTTGGTGATTTCGGCAATTATAGGTAATAATGATAATATTTACCAAATTGTATTAATCATAACAATAATGATGATAAAAGTGAGAATAAAGAGAATTTTGATAACATTTAATATTATAATAAATATATTATATATTATTAATTATATATATTATTATTTTATTATTATTATTATTATATTATTATTATTAGTTATTATATTATTATTATTATTATTATTATTATATTATCTTAATTATTAGTATTATGCCAAAAATTATTATATTTAATAATAAATATAATATATATTTTATAATAATAATATGCTATGATTATAATATTTTATTAGTATTTTATTGTTATTATCATATTATATTATTTGTACTGTAGTATAATTAAAAATAATATATAACAGTAATTACTAATACGATACTAATTAGATAATGATATAATAATATTATAAAATCGTTATATTGTTATTATTATTGTTATTACTATTATTTGTTTGTGGTTTTATATTATGCAAAAAAATATACTATAACTCATAATTGCATAATAATGATAACAATTGCAATAATGATATAATAATTGCAATAATGATGATAATGATGATATAATAGAATGATGATTGATGATGATAAGTAATATTGATATCATGATAATGATGAAATACAAATTGTGTCCATAATATAAAAAAAGGTATAAGAAAACATTCCAAAAGTCAAAAAGCGCAAAATCTACGAAATATACCTTTGGAGTATACTCCAAAATAGTTTTTTCGATTTCTTTGTATTTCGGCATTATTAGGGTATAATGATATATTTACCGAATTGATTATCATAACAATATGATAAGTGGAAAAGAATTTTGATAACATTTGATATATAAATATATTATTATTATTATTATTATTATTATTATTATTATTATTATTATTATTATGATTATTATTATTATTATTATTTATTATTATTATATATTATTAAATTATTATTATTTATTATATATTATAATATTTTAATATTAATTCTGTAAAATTATTATATTTTTATATACAATTATAATATTAGTATAGTATAATAATAATAATGTATAATAATATTTATAAGATATTATTATAATATATTATATATTTAATGTTATATTTTAATTATAATTTTAAATAATTATAATTTGATTTATTAAATAATATTCAAAAAATTAAAATCAATATTGATATATGATTACAATATATGTATAATTAATTATGGATTATATAGATTATGATAATGATATATTGATGATAATATAATATAATGATAAAATATAATCATGAAATATTGCAATAACGAATTTATAATATAAATATAAGAGAAAAACCCAAAATGAAAAGGAAATCAGGAATTTTGAAGTAACCAAATTTTTTCGATTTTGATAATTGGATATTAGGAATAATTATAATAATAAAATTATTAAATATGAAATAATATGATAAGAGTATAATAAAAGATTTTTTTTTGATTTTTTATATTTCTTTAAATTTTTATTTTATTATTATATTATTATTATATTTATTATATTATTATTATTATTATTTATTAAAAAATTTTTAACATTATATTATTAAATAATTATTATTATTAATTTATTATTATTATTATTTATTATTATATTTTTATTTTATTATTATATTATTTTATTATTACTTTATCTTAATATTGTATAAATAAAAATCTATTATATCTTAATAATCAATAATATAAATAATTAATAAATAATGCATTATTATAATGTATTATTTTATATTTTTTTTATTTATTATTATATTTATAGTATTATTCAAAATATATATAACAAAAAATTACATAATAACGATATAATTAAGATAATGATAAAATTAATAATGATTATATTATATTAATATGATTAATATTATATGTATTAAGTATTATTGCAAATATATAATTATAATCAAATTGAATAATAATTTAAATTGCAAAAATTAAAATAAGGGAATAAATGAATTAAAATAAAAATAAAGTTTTGGATATCTTTGTTGAATTATTGTAATATGATGATAATTACCCGATTTGCTAAATATAAAAAAATGGATAAAAAAATTAAAATCGAAAAAGGAAATATTAGGAATTTATTTTAATTATATTAATATAATTATTTTATTATTTCTTTTTATTTCAATTATTATTTATATTATAATATTATAATTATTATATAATTATATATAAATAATATATATATAAAATTATGTAATAAAAAATTTTATATATTTAATTTATTTAATTTTATTATATTATTTTATTATTATTATTATTATTATTATATTATTAATTATTATTATTAATTATTATTATTTTTATTTATTATTATTATATTATTATATTATTAATTTTATAATATTTCAAAAAACTCTATTAATTGTAATAATAATATAAATAATAATATTAATTATAATATATGCTATTATAATATTGTTTATTATATTAATATTATATATCATTAATAATATGTAGATATAATTGCAAAATATTATATAAATATATATAATAATAATGATAATATAGATAATGATAATAATAAATAATCTTATTATGTATTATAGTTATTTATTTTATTTTGTGTTATATATTAGAAAAAATATAATATAAACCAAAATTGCAATAATATAACAATTAAAAATGAAATAATTTAAATTGATATTGAATATATGTTTAAAATTAATATATGATATAACATATTATATAATAGATAATGATATGAAAATTATTGTTCATATTAATATTAAAAATTAAAAAACTTTCCAAAATAATAGATTAAATACAAATATAATTTAATATACCAAAATGACATTTTTTATTTATTATTATTTCAATATTATATTATATAATATTCCAAATATTTTTAATAAATAATTATATAAGTAAATAAATAGATTAGATAATTAATATTATTATAAATTTTTATTATTTATATTATATATTATTATTATTTAATTTATTATTATTATTTATATTATATTATTAATTATTATTTTATATTTTACTATTATTTAATTAATATATATTGAAATATATATTTAATAATTAAAATTAAAATATAATGATATAAATATATTAATAAATTATTATTAATTATTGTTATATTATATATATTGTTTATATTAAATATGAAAAAGATAAAAGAATATTCATAATATATAAATATTGATTATTATATATATTGCATTATTATGATATAATATATAATATATAATATTATTAATATATGATAACATAAAATTGATAATTCAGATAATTGATGATAATACAAAATTGTGTATATATAATATAAAAAGTATATAAAAAATTCATTAATATATATTAAAAATATTTTTAGAGTATATCCAAAATGATTATTTATTTCTAATTTGTAATCGGCAATTATTAGAAAAATGATATAATAAGATTTAAAATCTTATTTTTAAAAATTGTGATTAATAATTATTAGTTTTTAATTTTATTATTAATTATTATAATTAAATATTATTATATAATATTAATTATTATAATATTATATATGATATTAATTATTATTATATTATATTATTTATTATTATTATTTTATTATATTTATTATTATTATATAAAATTTATTATTATAATATTAAATTATATAAATTTATAATATAATAATATATGCAAAAAATATATATTATATAAAAAATAATTAAAAATATATAATATAATAAGTTATATTATGATTATATTCAAATTGTTATTATAATTATTTTTATTAAATATAATTATTAATTTTAATTAAGTATATTAATAATATATATTTAAATATTATTATTTATTTATATTAAATTTTTGTAATAGTAATTAATCTATTTAGTATTCATAATATAATAATAAAATAATGTATAATGATTAATATTGAAAAATATTAATATATATATTTTAATATATATAATAAATATATATATAAAATAATTATAACATAATGAATATAATATAAATAAGAAGAAAATATATTATAAAATAATAATATTTGATACTTATATTAATTATTGGAAAAAAAATATTTATCAAATTTATATATACAATATTAGTATGAGGATAAAATTCAAAATGTAATATATAAAAAAATTAAAATTATAATTATATTAATATATAAATTATTTTATTATTATTTATATTTTATTTTAATTTTTAATTATTATAATTAATAATTAACCACAAAATTTTATAATAAAACAATAATTAATATATATAATGTAGAATGATATAATTTATGTATAATGTATTTTATAAATTTTATAATTATAATTGTATATTAAATAATTAAAATATATTAAAATTAAATATTAAAATATATTAAAATATTTAAATTATTTTATTATTATTATTATTATTATTATTTGTATTATATATTATTGAATAATATATTATTCAAAAATTTATTAATTAATAATAAAATATAATAATAATAATAAATGAATAATGATGATTATAATGTGTTATATAAATTATATATATAATATTTATGATATAATAAATATTGTATAAAGAATTATTTATATATTAATTAATAAGTATAAAAATAATCCAAAATCTATTAAATAAATTTTATATATTTGATATTATATAAATACGTTTATATTTTTTGGATATGTATATTTAATAAAATTTATAAAAATAACCAAAATAATATAAAAAAAAATAAATAAGAAATTATAATATTAATAATATTAAATAATTTTTATTTTATTATTATTATATTTTTATTATTATTTTTTATAATTTAAATTAATTTTTAAAAATTTTAAAATAAAAACATATAATATATATAATTAAAAATTTTATTGAGGAAAAAATTGCAATAAGTGATGAAATGATGATAATATGATTAATAGATTGTGATGTAACGATAAATTGATAATCATGATAATGATGATGTAAAAAGTAATTTTCCCTAATAATATAAAAAGGTAAAGAAAAAATTCCAAAATATTACAAAAAAATTAATTTTAGTTATAAAATGTTTTTAAATTTATTTTTATTGGAAATATTAGGTATTTATTAATTAATATATTAAAATAATTACTAAATTTAAATAAAATTATATGATTAAATGAATATAGAATTTTGTAATTTAATATTATCATTTAGTTATTATATTTTTTTATTATATTATTTATTACATATATTATTATTATTATATATTAACTTATTATAATATTAATATATCTTATATCTTACTATTTAAATTATTATATTAAAATAATAATAATTATTATAGTTATTTTATATATATATCATTTTATTATTTTATTATATTATATTATTATTATATATTATTATTATTTATTAGTATAATTAAAATATTATAAAATAATTAATGTAAATGAAAATGAAGATAATATATTTATTATAAAATCGATTATTGTATAAAAATTGTTAATATATATTATTTGTATATTATCAAATATTTTCTATAAAAATTGCAAAGATATGATAACATAATAATTATTAATAAAAATAATTAGAAAATGATAAATAATTTTAAAATGTAATTATTAATTATTGATAATTAATATGATATTTATTAATTGAGTATTTGTAATTATTATTAATATATATATACTTCCATAATAATAATGGGTTATTAAAAATTATTTTGATATAATCAAAATTATTAATATGATTAATGTGATAGCATTATATGATAATAGATAATATAAATTTATTAATAAAAATTATAGGTATGTGAATTAAATATTATAAATAAATTTGAATAAATTCAAAATTATTAAAGTAATAATTACTTTTATATTTTATTATATATTATAATAATTATTTTATTTATTATGATGATTGCATTATATAATAATGATAATAATTAAAAATTTATAATTAATAATTGATAATATGATTAATAATGAATTAATAAATTATATATATGAGATAATATTAAATATGATAATATTAAATTAATATATAATTATTATTATTATATTATTATTAAATTTTTTAAAAATTTTAAATTATTATTTTATTATTAATTAATTATTTTTTTATAATTCTTAATTATTAAATTGAAAAATTTTAATTTTTTATAAAAAATAATTAAAATATTATTAAAAAAATATTAGGAAAAAATTTTAGATTATTTTTTTATATTTTTTATATTATTTTTTATTTTAAATTTTTTTTTTAAAAAATTTTTTTTTATTTTTAAAAAAATTAAAAAAAATAATTAAAAAAATTATAAACTTTTTTGATTATTATTTTTATTTTAAATTTTTTATGGTGTTTATTAGATTTTTGAAAATAACTATAATAATTTAATAATAAGGGTAAATTCAATAATGATGATAAAAAAGAATTTGTATAAAATATATAAATATAGAATTAATAAACGAAATTAGGGGAAAAACTTTAAAAAAAAAAATAAAAGGTTGTGTCTTTTTTAAAAAAAGGGATAGAAAAAATTCCCAAAAGTAAAAAAAATTAAAAATTATTTGAATTTCCAAAAATTTTTTTTTTTTTTTTATTTATTAGGGAAAAATTATAATTTTTTAAAATTTTTATATAAAAATATTAAAATGAAATTTTAAAAAATTTTTAAATTTAATATTAAAAAAATTTTTTTTTATTATTAAAAATTTTTTTTATTTTATTTTTAAAATTATTATTTTTTATTTTATTATATTTTATTTTAATTTTTATTATATTATTTTTATTTTAAAATTGCCAAAATTATTAATTTAAAAAAATAAAAAAAAAAAGTAAATTAAAAAAAATCTAAATTTTTAAAATTGTTATTATTTTTTTTTTATTTTATTTATTATTTGTTGTTTTTAATTGCAAAAAATATTATAAATTTTTAAAAATAATAAATTAAAAAATAAAATATTTAAAAAAAAAAGTTATTATTTTTTTTAAAAATTTTTATTAATTATTAGTTTTTTTAATTTATTTCAAAAATATTATAAACTTTCCAAAATTTTAATAAAAAAAAAAATTAAAAAAAAAGCAAATTTAAGAGGGGAAAAGAAAAAATTTTTAAAAATAAAGTTTTGTAAAAAGAAAAATAGTAATAAAGGGAAATTTTTATTATTAAAAAAAATATAAAAAATAAAATGAAAAAGGGAAAATTAAAAATATTTTTTAATTTAAAAAAAATTTTTTTTTAAAATTTTTTTTATTTTTAAATTTTTGGGAAAAAAATTTTTTCCAAAATTATTAATATCAAAAAATATATTTAAAAAAAATAAAAAAAGTTTATAAATTTAAAATTTATTTTTAAAAATTTTTTTATATTATTATTTTTTATATTTTTATTATTTTTTTTTAAATATTATTTTTTAAAAGTATTTTCCAAAAAACTATTAAAATTTTAAAAATAAAAAAAAAAAAAATTTATTATTTAAAAAAATGTTATAAAATTTTATTGTTTTTATTGTTATTAAAATATTTTTTATTTTTTGGATATAATTAAAAAAAATTTTAAATAATAATTCTAAATAAAATATAATTAAGATTTTAAAAAAAAAAATTAAAATAAAAATTTTTTTTTTTTTTTTTAATTTTGGGTTTTTATTTTAAAAAAATTTTAAAAAAAATTGGGAAAATTTAAGAAAATTAAAAAAAATTTTGAATTAATTAAAAAGATTAATTTTGTAATTGATAAAAGGTATAAGATAATAATTTAAAAATATAAAATAAAAAAAATAAAGGGGAAAAATTTAAAAAAAAAGGAAAAAAAATTTAAAATAAAAAAATCTAAAAAATTTTAATATTAAAATTTTTTTTATTTTTTTATTTTTCCAAATTTTTAATAAAGTAAAATTTTCCAAATTTTAACATAAAATTGATAAAAATAAATAAAGAAATTTGATAAATTTGTATTATTAAAAAAAATTTTTTTAAATTTTTTTTTATTTTATATTATTATTTTTTATTATTATTTTTATATTTTTAATAAATTTTTTTTTTAATTTTTTAAATTATTATATATTTTTAAAAATCTATTATTTTAAAAAATTTTTAATATAATATTTTTAAAAAGTATTTAAAAATTTTATATTTAAATTTTTTTATTATTATTAAATTTTTTTTGGATATAATTCAAAATAATTATTATAACAGTAAAATAAATTACTGTAATAACGATACTATTAAGATAATGATATAAATAATAATTATAAAATCGTTATTATTGTATTAGTATTGTTATTACTATTATATTGTTGTGGGTTAGTAGTATTATTACAAAAATATATACTATAACTTCAATAATTGCAATAAAATGATAAACACAATTGCAAGAATATGATAATAATGTGCAAATTAATTATGATAATGATGATGATAATTGATGATAATGATGATAAATGATGATGATGATACGATAATAATGATGACAATCATGATAATGATGATTGATAATAACAGGAAATTTGGTCCAATATAATATAAAAAGGTATAGAAAAACATTCCCAAAAGTCGAAAAAGCGGCCAAAATCTAGCGAAATATAGCCTTAGAGGAGTATACTCCAAAATGACGTTTTTCGATTCTTTTGGTGATTTCGAAAATGGCTTAGGGTAATAATGATAATAATTACCAGAATTGTATTAATCATAACAATACTGATGATAAAATGTGAGAATAAAGAGAATTTTGATAACATTTAGAATATTATAAAATATTATATACTTATATTATTATTTATTATTATTATTATTATTATTATTATTATTATTATTATTATTATTATATTATATAATATTATCTTAATATTAGTATTATTGCCAAAAACTCTATATATATGTAGAATAACAATAATAATAATAAGTATAAGTATAATAATAATAATGCTAGTTGATTATAATATTGTTATTAGTATTAATATGTATTATCACATTATTATTATTGTACTGGTAGTATAATTTGCCCCCCCAAAAAATAATTATTATTGACAGTAATAATTACTGTAATAAACGATACTAATTAAGATAATGATATAAATAATAATTCTAAAATCGTTATATGATTATCTATTGTTATTACTATTATTATTGTTGTGGGTATTAGGTAATATTGGCAGAAAATTATATACTATTAACTCCAATATGCCCCAATAATAATGATAACAATTGCAATAATGATGATAATAATGAAATAAGATGATAATGATGATGATAATGATGGATAATGATGATAAGATGATGATAAACGATACTAATGATGATAATATGATAATTCGATGATGATAATAACAGGAATTGTGTCATATATAATATAAAAAAGGTATAAAGAAAAAAACATTCCCAAAAGTCGAAAAGCGGCAAAATCTAGCGAAATATAGCCTAGTGGAGAGTAGACTCAAAAATGACGTTTTTCGATTTCTTGGTGATCTCGGCAAATTATTGGGTAAATAATGATCATTACTGACAGAATTGTATTAATCATCAACATAATGATGATAAAGTGAGAATAAAGAGAATTTTGATAACATTTGCAATATTATTAAAAATTATTATATTACTTTTATTATTATTATTATTATTACTATTATTATTGTTATTATATTATTATTATATTACTATTATCTTAATTATTAGTATTATGCCAAAAAATCTATTATATCTGTAATAATAAACAATAATAAGAATACGTATAAGTATAATAATAATAATGCTAGTATTCATATTGGTTATTAGTATATTATTGTTATTCATCATTATTATTATTTGTACTGGTAGTCTAATGCAAAAATAATTATTATAACAGTAATAATTACTGTAACAACGATACTAATTAAGGATAATGAGATAAAATAATAATTATAAAATCGTTATTATGGTTATTATTATTGTTATTACTATTATTATTGTTGTGGTTATTTCGTAGTATTGCAAAAATATATTATATACTCCATAATTGCAATCATAATGATAAAACAATTGCAATAATGATGATAATAATTTGCAATAATGATGATAATGATGATGATAATGATGATAATGATGTTGATAACGATAATAAATGATTTAATTCATGACAATGATGATGATAAATACACAGTGAATTGTGTCCATATATAATATAAAAAAGGTATAAGAAAAAACATTCCAAAAGTCGAAAAAAAGCGCAAATCTAGCGAAGGATAGCCTTATGCAGAGCAACTCCAAAATGACGTTTTTTCGAGCTTCTTTGGTGATTTCGGCAATATTCGGGTAAATAAGATAATAATTTCCAGGATTGTATAATCATAACAATAATGATGATAAAAGTGAGAATAAAGAGAATTTGATAACATTTGAATATTATTAAAAATATTATTATTATTATTATTATTATTATTATTATTATTATTATTATTATTATTATTATTATCTAATTATTAGTATTATTGCCAAAAAATCATTATATCTGTAATAATAACAATAATTAATACATAAGTATAAGTATAATAATAATAATGCTAGTGCTTATCAATATTGTTATAGTATATTATTGTTATTATCATCATTATTATTATCTTGTACTGTAGTATAATTGCAAAAATAATTATTATCCAGTAAATCAATTACTGCTAATAACGGTACAAATTAAGATAATGATATAAATCAATACAGTATTAAAATCGTTATTATTGTTATTATTATTGTTATTACTATTATTATTGTTGTGGTTATTAGTATATTGCAAAAATATATACTATAACTACAATAATTGTCAACTAATAATGTAACAATTGCAATAATGATGATAATAATTGCAATAATGATGATAATGATGATGATAATGATGATAATGATGATAATGATGATGATACTGAGAATATGAGATAATCATGATAATGATGAGGATCAATAACAGGAATTGTGTCCATATATCCTATAAAATGTATAGAAAAACATCCAAAAGTCGAAAAAGCGGCAAAATCTAGCGAAATATAGCCTTATGATGAGTATACTCCAATGACGTTTTTTCGATTTTCTTGGTGATTCGGCATTATTAGGGTACTAATGATAATATTACCAGAATGTATTAATTCATAACAATAATGATGATAAAAGTGCGATAAAGTCAGAATTTTGATAACATTTGAATATTATTAAAAATATTATTATTATTATTATTATTATTATATTATTATTATTATTATTATTTTTTATCTATTATTATTCTTACTATTTCTCTAATTATTAGTATTATTCGCCAAAAAATTATTATATCTGTAATAATAACAATAATAATATAACGATAAGAGTATAATAAATAATAATGCTAGTGATTATAATGATTGTTACTAGTATTTTATGTTATTATCATCATTATTATTATTTGTACTGGTAGTATAATTGCAAATAATTATTATAACCGTAATAATTACTGTAATAACGATACTAAGTAAGATAATGATATAAATAATAATTATAAACTCGTTATTATTGTTATTATTATTGTTATTACTATTATTATTGTTGGGTTATTAGTATATTGCAAAAATATTATACTATAACATCCAATAATTGCAATATAATGATAACAATTGCAATAATGATGATAATAATTGCAATAATGCGATAATGATGATGATAATTATGATAATGATGATAATGATGATTGATAACGATAATAATGATGATAATCATGATAATGATGTTAAGAATAATAACAGGATTGTCGTCCATATATAATATAAAAAAGGTATAGAAAAACATTCCAAAAAGTCGAAAAGCGGCAAAAATCAGCGAAATAAGCCTTATGAGCAGTATACTCAAAATGACGTTTTTTCGATTTCTTGGTGATTTCGGCAATTATTAGGGTAAAAATGATAATAATTACCAGAATTGTATTAATTCTAACAATAAATGATGATAAAAGTGAGAATTAAAGAGCATTTTGATAACATTGAATATTATAAAAATATATTATATTATATTATATTATAGTATTATTATTATTATATTATTATTATTATATTCCATTATTATGACTATTATCTTAATATGTAGTATTATTGCCAAAAATCTATTATATCTGGTTAATAATAACAATAATATATAATAAGTATAAGTATACTAATAATAAGCTAAGTGATTCTAATATTGTTATTAGTTTATTATTGTTATATCATCATTATTATTATTTGTACTGGTAGTATAATTGCAAAAATAAATTATTTCTAACAGTAATAATTACGTATAACGATATAATTAAGATAATGATATAAATAATAATTATAAATCCCCCGGGGTAAAATTTAATTGGTTTTATTATTATTGTTATTACTATAATTATTGTTGGGTTTTTAGTATTATTGCAAAATATATACTCTAACTCCAATAATTGCCATAATAATGATAACATTTCAATAATGATGATAATAATTTGCAATAATGATGAATAATGATGATGATAATGATGAAATGATGATGATAACGATAATAATGATGATAATCATGATAATGATGGATGATAATAAAAGGAATTGTGTCCATATATAATGTATAAAAAAGGTATAAGAAAAACATCCACAAACGTCGAAAAAGCGGCAAAATTAGCGAAATATAGCCTATGAGAGTATACTTCCAAAATGATTTTTCGATTCTTTGGTGATTTCGGCAATAATTGTGGTAATAATGATAAATAATTACAGAATTGTATTACTCCAAACAATAATGATGATAAAAAGTGAGAAATAAAGAAGATTTTGATAACATTGAATATATTAAAAATATTATTATATATTATTATATATTATTATTATTATTATTAAATTCTTATTATTATTATTTATTACTATTATCTTAATATTAGTATTATTGCCAAAAAATCATATTATATCTGTTACTAATAACAATAATAATAATAAGTAGAAGTATTAATATAAATAAACAATGCTAGTGATTATAATATTCGTTATTTTAGTATTAGTATTTGTTATACATACATTATCTATTATTTGTACTGGTAGTATAATTGCAAAAATAAGTATTATTACAGTAATAATTACTGTAATAACGATACTAATTAAAGATAAGATATAATAATTAATTATAAATATCGTATTATTGTTATTTTATTGTTATTACTAGTATTATTGTTTGGTTATTAGTATTATTGCAAAAATATATACTCTAAACGCCAATAATTGCCAATAATAATGATAAACAATTGCCAATAATGATGATAATAATTGCAATAATGATGATAATGATGGAGAATGATGATAATGATGATAATGCTGATGATAACGATAATTAATGATGATAATCATGATAATGATGATGATAATAAAGGAATTTGTGTCCATATATAATTAAAAAAGGTATAGAAAAACATTCCAAAAGTGCCGAAAAATCCCCCCCCGGCAAAAATCTAGAGAAAATATAGCTTATGAGAGTATACTCCAAAAATGACGGTTTTCGATTTCTTTGGTGATTTCGGCAATTATAGGGTAATAATGCATACTAATTACCAGAATTGTATTAATCATAACAATAATGATGATAAAGTGAGAATAAAGAGAATGTTGATAACATTATAATTATTATTATTATTATTATTAGATATATTCTTATTTTATTATATTATTATTATAATTATTATTATTTCTATATTATTATTACTATATCTTATTATTAGTATTATTAGCCAAAAAAATTCTATTATATCGTTAATACATAACAATAATAATAAATAAGTATATAGTAGTAATAATAATAAGGCTAGTGATTGATAATATTGTTATAGTATTATTATGTTATTATCATCATTATATTATTTGTATGGTAGTATAATTGCAAAAATAATATATACAGTAATAATTACTGTAATAACGATACTAATTAAGATAATGATATAATAATAATTATTAAAATCGTATTATTGTTATTATTATGTTATTACTATTATTATGTTGTGGTTTTATAGTATTATTGCAAAAATATATACTATAACTCCAATAAATTGCAATAATAATGATAACCATTGCAATAATGATGATAATAATTGCAATAATGATGATAATGATGATGATAATGAGATAATGAGATAATGATGATGATAACATATATATTGTATGATAATCATGATAATGATGATGATAATAACAGGAATTGGTCCATATATATATAAAAATGATAAGAAAAACCTTCCCAAAAGTCGAAAAGCGGCAAAATCTAGCGAAATATAGCCCTTATGAGAGTATACTCCAAATGACGTTTTTCATTCTTTGGTGATTTCGCAATTATAGGGTAAAATGATACTAATTACCCGAATGTACTAATCATAACAAAATGATGATAAAAGTGAGAATAAAGAGAATTAGATAAATTTGAATATATTAAAAAATTATTATTATTAGTATTATTATTATTATTATTATTATTATTATTATATTATTATTACTATGATTATTATCTAGTCCCCCCTCTCTCCCGATTATTATTATTACTATTATCTTAACTATTATATTATTGCTCAAAAAATCTATTATATCTGTAATAATAACAATAATAATAAGAAGTATAAGTATTATAATAATAATGCTAGTGATTATACTATTGTTTAGTATTATTATGTTATTATCATCCTTATTATTATTTGTACTGGTAGTATAATTGGCAAAAAATAATATTATAACAGTAGTATTACTGTAATAACGATACTTAATTACAGATTACATGATTCATAAATAATAATTATAAAATCGTATTATTGTGATTATTATTGTATTACTATTATATGTTGTGGTTATTAGTATATTGCAAAAATATTTTACTATAACTCAATAATTGCAATTAATAATGAAACAATTGCAATAATGATGATAATTTAATTGCAATAATGATGAAATGAGATGATAATGATGATAATGATGAAATGATGATGATAACGATAATAATGATGATAATCATGATAATGATGATGATAATAACAGGATTTTTGTTTTTTTTTCTGTTCATATATAAATATAAAAAAGGTTAAGAAAAACATTCCAAAAGTCGAAAAAGCGGCAAAATCTAGCGAATAAGCCATTATGAGAGTAACTCCAAATGACGTTTTTTTCGATTTCGTTGGTGATTTCGGCAATTATTAGCGGTAATAATGATAATAATTACCAGAATGGTATTCTAATCATAACAATAATGAATGATAAAAGTGAGAATAAAGAGATTTGATAACATTTGAATATTATTAAAAATATTATATCTATTATTATTTTATTATTTATATATTATATTATTATTATTATTATTATTAATTACTATTATCTTAATTATTAGTATTATTGCCCCCCCCCCAATCTATATATCTGAATAATAACAAAATAATAATAAGTATAAGTATAATAATAATTAATGCTCAGTGATTATATTTTGTCATTAGGATTAGTATGTCTATATCATCATTATTATTATTGAATGGTTAGTATAATTGCAAAAATGTAATTTTATAACAGTAATAATTACTGTAATAACGTACTAATTTAGATAATGATATAAATATAATATATAAAATCGTCTATTATTGTTATTATTATTGTTATTACTATTATTATTGTGTGGTATTAGTATATTGCAAAAATATAGACTATAACGCCATAATGTGGCAATAATAATGATAAACAATTGCAAAATGTATGATAATAATTGCAATAATGATGATAATTGATGATTGATAATGGATGATAATGAAGATAATGATGATGATAACGAAATAATGTGATGATAATCATGATAATGATGATGATACTAACAGGGAATTGTTCCATATATATTATTAAAAGGTATAGGAAAAAAACATTCCCAAAGCGAAAAAACGGCAAAATCTAGCGAAATATAGCCTTATGAGAGTATACTCCACAAATGACGTTTTTTCCGATTTCTTTGAGTGATTTCGGCAATTCTTAGGTAATAATGATAATAATTACCAGAATTGTATTAATCATAACAATAATGATGATAAAGTGAGAATAAAGCGAATTTTGATAACATTGAATATTATTAAAAATATTATTATATTTTATTATTAATATATTATATTATTTATCATTATTATTAATTATTATTTTATTATTATTATTATTATATATATTAACTATATCTTAATTTTAGTATCTATTGCCCAAAAATCTATTATATCGTAATAATAACAATAATTAATAATAAGTATAAGTATAATAATCAATAATGCTAGTGATTATAATATTGTTAATTAGTATTATTATTGTTATTATCATCATTATTATTATTTTTTACTGGTAGTATAATTGCAAAAAAATAATTATTATTACAGTAATAATTACTGTAATAACGATACTAATTAAAGATAATGATATAAATACTAATTATAAAATAGATTATTGTTATTATAATTGTTATTACTATTCTTATTGTTGTGAGTTATAGTATTATTGCAAAAATATATACTATAACTCCAATAATTGCAATAATAATGATACAATTGCAATAATTGATGATAATAATTGCAATAATGATGATACGATGATGATAATGATGAGAATGATGATGATAACGATAATAATAATGAGAATCATGATAATGATGATGATAATAACAGGAATTGTGTTCCATATATAATATCAAAAAAGTATAAGAAAAAACATTCCAAAGTCGAAAAAGCCGCAAATCTAGCGAAAAATATAAGCATATGAGAGTATACTCAAATGAAGTTTTTTCGATTTCTTGGTGATTTCGGCAATTATGAGGGTAATAATGATAATAAGTACCCAGAATTGTATTAATCATAACAATAATGATGATAAA
>NW_023664403.1:40000-48821 GCF_015228065.2 Penaeus monodon
AAAATAAAAACATTATTATAACATATCATATATTATATTATTATTTAAATTTTTTTATCTTAAATTTGAATTGTTATTTTTTATGTAATTATTGGGTTATAGATATATTTTGCCCTTTAATACTAAATAAAAAAACAATAATAATATAATAACAATATAATAAAATAATAACATTTTATTAATAATTATTATATATTATTTATTATACGTATAATAATATTTTTGGATATATAATAATTGAATAATATAGAAATAATAATAATAATAATAATAAAAATAATAATAAATAAAATATATAATACATTAATATAATAATATAATATAATTATATTTTAATATTTCAATGTTATCAAATCTTTATTCTCATATTATCATCATTATTGTATTTAATAAATTCTGGTAATATTATCATATTACCCTAATAATTGCAAATCACAAAAAATGAAAAAACGTCATTTTGAGTATACTTTCAAAGCTAAATTTCGCTATATTTTCACTTTTTCATTTTGGGATTTTTTCTTTCTTTTTTTTTATATATATAATCCCTTTATTCAATCTACCAATATCATGATTATCATCATTATTATCGTTATTTAAAAATCATCATTATATCTTATATCACATTATCACATTATTGCAATTATTATCTCATTATTGCAATTTTATCATTTTATTGCAATTATTTTAGTTATATATATTTTTGCAATAATACTATAACACAACAATAATAATAGAATAAATAATAAAAACATAATAAGATTTTTATAATTTTTATTTTTATCATTTTTTTAATTATACGTTATTACAGTAATTATTACGTTTTTAAAATTTTTTTGCAATATACTAAAATAAATATAATAATGATATAATAACAATAAAAATATAATAACAAAATTTAACACTAGCATTTTATTATTTTATACTTATACTTATTATTATTATTGTTATTATTACAGATATAATAGATTTTTGGCAATATACTAATAATTAAGATATAGTAATAATAATAATAATAATAATAATAATATATAATAATAATAATAATAATAATAATATAATAATAAAAATAATAATAATAATAATATTTTTAATATATTCAAATGTTATCAAATCTCTTTATTCTCACTTTTATCATCATTATTGTTATGATTAATACTTTGGTAATATTATCATTATTACCCTAATAATTGCCGAATACACCAAAGAAATCGAAAAAAAACGTCTTTTGGAGTATACTCTCATAAGGCTATATTTTCGCTAGATTTTGCCGCTTTTTCGACTTTGGGAATGTTTTTCTTATACCTTTTTATATATATATATGGACCACAATTCCTGTTATTATCATCATCTTATCATGATTATCATCATTATATCGTTATCATCATCATTATCATCATTATCATCATATATCATCATTATCACATTATTGCAATTATTATCTCATTATTGCAATTGTTATCATATTATTGCAATTATTGGAGTTATAGTATATTTTTTGCAATATACTAATAACCACAACAATAATAATAGTAATAAACATAATAATAACCAATAATAACGATTTTATAATTATTATTTATATCATTATCTTAATTAGTATCGTTATTACAGTTAATTATTACTGTTATAATAATTATTTTTGCAATTATACTACCAGTACAAATATAATAATGATGATAATAACAATAATAATACTAATAACAATATTATAATCACTAGCATTATTATTATTATACTTATACTTATTATTATTATTGTTATTATTACAGATAATAGATTTTTTGGCATAATACTAATAATTAAGATAATAGTAATAATATAATAATAATTATAATAATAATATAATATAATAATATAATAATAATTAATAATAATAATAAGAATATAATATTTTTAATAATATTCAAATGTTATCAAAATTCTCTTTATTTCACTTTTATCATCATTATTTATGATTAATACAATTCTGGTAATATTATCATATTACCCTAATAATTGCCGAATCACCAAAAGAATCGAAAAAAAAACGTCATTTTGGAGTATACTCTCATAAGGCTAGATTCGCTAGTTTTGCCGCTTTTTCCGACTTTTGGAATGTTTTTTCTTATACCTTTTTTATATTATATATGGACACAATTCCTGTTATTATCATCATCATTATTCATGTTTATCATCATTATTATCGTTATCATCATCATTATCATCATTATATCATTATCATCATCATTATCATCATTATTGCAATTATTTTTTTTTTACATTATTGCAATTGTATCATATTATTGCAATTATTGGAAGTTATAGTAATGTTTTTGCAATAATACTAATAACCACACAATAATAATAGTAATAACATAATATACAATAATAACGATTTTATAATTATATTTATATCATTATCTAATTAGTATCGTTTTTACAGTAATATTACTGTTATAATAATTATTTTTTGCAATTATACTTACCAGTACAAATAATAATAATGATGATAATAACAATAATAATACTAATAAATATAAAAATCACTAGCATATTATTTTATACTTATACTTATTATTATTAATGTTATATTACAGATATAATAGATTTTTTGGCAATAATACTAATAATTAAGATAATAGTAATAATAATAATAAATATAATAATAATAATATAATAATAATAAATAATAATATAAATATAATAATAATAATAAAAAATAATATTTTTAATAATATTCAAATGTTATCAAAATTCTCTTTATTCTCACTTTTATCATCATTATTGTTATGATTAATACAATTCTGTAATTTTATCATTATACCCTAATAATTGCCGAAATCACCAAGAAATCGAAAAAACGTCATTTTGGAGTATACTCTCATAAGGCTATATTCGCTAGATTTTGCCGCTTTTCGACTTTTGGGAATGTTTTTCTTATACCTTTTTATATTATATATGACACAATTCCTGTTATTATCATTCATCTTACATGATTATCATCATTATTACGTTATCATCATCATTATTCATCATTTATCACATTATCATCATCATTATCATCATTATTGCAATTATACATATTATTGCAATTGTTTCATTATTATTGCAATTATGGAGTTATAGATATTAGTTTTTGCAATAATACTAATAAGAACAAGAAAAAAGACTAAAAAACAAAAAATAATAATAGTAATAACAATAATAATAACAATAATAACGATTTTATAATTATTATTTATATCATATCTAATTAGTATCGTTATTACAGTAATTATTACTGTTATAATAATTATTTTTGCAATTATACTACCAGTACAAATAATAATAATGATGATAATAACAATAATAATACTAATAACAATATTAAATCACTAGCATTATTATTATTATACTTATACTTATTATTATTATTGTTATTATTACAGATATAATAGATTTTTTGGCAATAATACTAATAATTAAGATAATAGTAATTAATAATATAATAATAGAATAATAATAATAATAATAATAATAATAATATAATATAATAATATAATATAATATAATAAATATTTTAATAATATTCAATGTTATACAAATTCTCTTTTATTCCACTTTTATCATCATTATTGTTATGATTAATACAATTATGGTAATATTATCATTATTACCCTAATAATTGCGAAATCACCAAGAAATCGAAAAAGTATTTTGGAGTTATACTCTCAATAGCTATACTTTCGCTAGATTTTGCCGCTTTTTCGACTTTTGGGAATGTTTTTCTTATACCTTTTTTATATTATATATGGACACAATTCCTGTTATTATCATCATCATTACATGATTATCAACATTATTATTTGTTATCATCATCATTATCATCATATATCATTATCATCATCATATCATCATTATTGCAATATTATCATCATTATTGCAATTGTTATCATTATTATTGCAATTATTGGAGTTCTAGTATATTTTTTTGCAATAATACTATATAACACAACAATATAAAGTAATACAAATATAAAACAATAATAACGATTTATAATATTATTTATATCATTATCTTAATTAGTATCGTTATTCAGTAATTATTACTGTTATAATATTATTTTTTGCAATATACTACCGTACAATATAATAATGATATAATAACATATATATACTAATAACAATATTATAATCACTAATTATTATTAATCTTATACTTATTATTATTATTGTTATTATTACAGATATAATAGATTTTTTGGCAATATACTAATAATTAAGATAATATAAATAATAATAATAATAATAATAATATAATAATATATAATAATAATAATAATAATAATAATAATAATATATAATAATAATATTTTTAATAATATTCAATGTTACAAATTCCTTTATTCTCATTTTATCATCATTATTTATGATTAATACAATTTCTGGTAATTATTATCATTATTACCCTATAATTGCCGAAATCACCAAAGAAATCGAAAAAACGTCATTTTGGAGTATACTCTCATAAAGGATATATTCGCTAGATTTTTGCCGCTTTTTCGACTTTTTGGGAATGTTTTTCTTATACCTTTTTTATATTATATATGGACACAATTCCTGTTATTATCATCATCATTATCATGATTGATCTCTTATTATCGTTTATCATCATCATTATCACATTATCATCATTATCATCACATTATCATCATTATTGCAATTATTATCATCATTATTGCAATTGTTATCTTATTTTGCAATTATTGGAGTTATAGTATATTTTTTTGCAATAATACTAATAACCACAACAATAATAATAGTAATAACAATAATAATAACATAATAACGATTTTATAATTAATTATTTATATCATTATCTTAATTAGTATCGTTATTACAGTAATTATTACTGTTATAATAATTATTTTTGCAATTATACTACCAGTACAAATAATAATAAATGATATAATAACAATAATAATCTAATAACAATATTATAATCACTAGCTTATTATATTATACTTATACTTATATTATTATTGTTATTATTACAGATAATAATTTTTTTGGTTATAATATACTAATAATTAGATAACTAATAATAATTAATTAATAATAATAATAATAATAATAATAATAATAATATAAAAAAAAAAAAAATTTAAAAATTTTGAAAAAAATTTTAAACTTTTTTAATTTTTTTCATTTTTAAAAATTTTTTTTATTTTTATTACCCCTTTGGATTTCCCCCAAAAAAATTTATTTGTATTTAAATTTTAAAAATTTTCCGAAATTTTTTTTTAAAAAAAGAAAAATTTTTTTATTTCCTTTTAAAATTTTTTTGAAATTTTGGGGTTTTTAAAATTTTTGAATTTATCAAAAAATTTTTAAAAATTTTTAAAATTAAAAAATTTTTTTAAAATTTTAAATTTATTATAAAGTTTCCCTTTATTTTATAAATATTTTTTTTTATACAACAAAAAATATAATAATAAAAAAATTAAAAAATAAATTTTATAAATATTATTTTAAAATAATAATTTTTTATTATTTTATTTTAAAAATAATAAAATTTTAAAAAAAATTATAATAATTTAATAATATTAATAATATTTATTATTAATTTTTATTATTTATTTTAAAAAATAATTTTTAATAAAATTTCATTAAATTTCTTTTAAAAAAATTTAATAAATTTTTTTAAAAAAAATAAAATTTTAAAAAATTTAAAATTTTTTTTTTTTAAAAAAATAAAAAAAAATTTTTAAAACTAAAAATTTTGAAAAAATTCTTTAAAAATTTTAAAATTTTAAAAATTTTAAAAAAGGAAATTTTATAAAATATTAATTTTTATTTTTAAATTTTAATTTTATCAATTTTTTTATTTCATTTTTTTCCAAATTTTTTATATTAAACATTTTCAATTTTTATATTTTAATATTATTTAAATTTTAAATCAAAAAACCCCTTTTATTTTTTAAAAAAAAAAAACAAAATTTTTTTAAATTTTTAAAAATTTTTTTTATTTTTAATAAAAATTCTTTAATATAAATTTTCATTAATTTTCCAAAAAAAATTTTAAAAAAAAATCACAATAAAAAAAAATTATCCCATTAAAATTTTTTAATTATTTTAATTGGTTAAATTTTTAAAAAATTTTTTAATAATATATTAAATTTTAATAATAAAAAAAAAAAAAAAATAAAAAATAAAAATAAAAAAAAAAATAATAATTATTAAACAATTTTTAAAATTTTTTTTTCCAAATTTTTTTTTTATTTTTATTTTTAAATTTTAAAAATAAAAAATTTAAAAAACCCAAAAAAATTTTTTAAAAATCTTTTATAATTTTGCTTTTTGGTTTTTTTTTTTTTTTGTTTTTTTTTTTTTAATTTTATACAAAATTTGTTATTTAAAAATATTATTATTATTTCATATTATTAGGTATCATATTATATCTCATTAAAATATTATTATCATTATTATTATTAATTATATATTTATTGAATTTATTTTAAATAATTTTTTTTTGTATTGTTTTTATAATAATTTAAATAATAAAATTTAAACTAATAAAAATCAATAACAATAATAAATTATTTAAAATTTTTAATAATTAATATTCTTTTAATATTTAGTTTTTTTTGATTTTATTTTTGAATTTTAAATTTAAAAAAAAATAATGGTTAAAATTTAAATTTTCAAATTAAAACTTCTTAAATTTTTATTATCTTTATTTATTATTATTGTTATTAATAATAATAATTTTATTAATAATTTAAATAATAGTAATAATATAATAAAATAAAAATTAATATATAATAAAAATATAATAAAATTAATAATAATATAATAATAATAATATAATAATATTTTTAAATAATATTCAAATTATAAAATTTCTTTATTCTCACTTTTATCATTTATTTTTATTATACATTCTTAATTTATCTTATTACCCTAATAAATTCACAAAAAAATCGAAAAAAGTTTTTTGGAGTTACTCATAAGGCTAATTTCTAGAAATTTCCTTTTAAATTTGGAATTTTTTTTATACCTTTTTTTTATTTATACAAATTCCTTTATTTCTATATTACAGATTATAAATTTTTTTAAATCATTATATTTATTATCATCATTATATAATTATCATATTAATAATTAATTTATCATATTATTGAATTGTTATTATAAATATTTGGAGTTTTATAATATTATTAATAATATAAATAACCAAAAATAAAGTAAAAACAATTAAAAACAATTTTAAAGATTTAATTAAATTTTAATTTATTATTTTTTTATTATTTAAAATTTTTACAAAAATAATAAAATTTTTTTTAATACAATAAAATATGATAAATAAATTAATACATATTATTCTTTTAAAAATTATTAATTTTTTTTATTAAATTATTTTTATTTTTACCATATAAAATTTAATTATAATTTAAATTTAAAATAATATAAAAATAATAATAAATAAAAATATAATAATAAAATAAATTTAAAAATATTAATTATAAAATAATTAAATTTTTTTATATAATTTTTTTAAATTCTTTAAATTTCACTTTAATATTTAAAAAAAAATTTAAAAATTTTTTACCCCAATATTGCAATCAAAGAAACGAAAATCATTTTTGGTTACTTAGGTATTTTGTAATTTTGCTTTTGTGTTTCTTATATTTTTTTTTTATTATAGGACACAATCCTGTTATTACTCATTTTTATCAGATTTAAACATATTATGGTTATCATCATATTACATCATTATATATTAATATTAATTATATCATTATAATTAATTATATTATTATTTTATATATTATGAATTATTTTTAATATAAATTTTTCAATAATAATAATAACCAAAATAATTAAAAACATTAATAACAATTTTAATTTATTATTATTTAATTAATTATTATACGTTATATTTATTCATATATATAAAATTATATTCATAAAATTAAAATAAAATTTTTAATAATAATCTTCAATTTATAAAAAATATTATTATTATTTATTATATATTTGATTATTCAATATATATTATTTGCATAATATATATTAAGATATATATATAATATTAATAATAATAATATACATCATATTATAATAATATTAATATAATATCATTTTATTGTTCATTTTATAATTCTTTTTATTATATATTTTGAATATATATAACCATTAAATATTAATAAAATACCAATAACCATAATACCTATAATAATTCGAATTACTTATTTTAATATCTCTTATACTATTTTTTCTATTATGGCATTATTTTTATATTAACCATTAAAATATATATTTATACATATATATTATATATATATACTACATATTATTATCTTTACTTATTTCATTATTATTATTCATTTTATATTTTTGCAATTTCTATATTAAATGAATATATAATATATTAAATAATAATAAAAATAATAATATAATAATAATATAAAATAGTTATAATATATATTTATTAAGTTCAAAATTCCTTTTTTACTTTTATATTATTTTGTTAATACAATCTAATATTATATTATTAAAATTCAATTACCCAAAAATCAAAACGTCATTTAGTATACTTAAACTTATTTTAATTTTCCGTTTTGATTTTGGAATTTTTCTATACTTTTATATATAAGAAAATTTATATAATTAATATTATCATATATTTATATCATTAATTTTCAATGTATCAAATTTCTTATTCAATTTTATCATCATTATTGATGTATATTTGCAATATTGGGTTTTAAATATTTTGCAAAAACAAAACAAACAAAAATTGTATACTAATAATCTAATCTTTTATTTATTTTCTTACTTTTATATTATATTAAAACTT
>NW_023664404.1:0-13862 GCF_015228065.2 Penaeus monodon
ATATACCTGAAAACTTGGGGGGGAAGATTGTGCATGAGGGTCTTATTAATTTCCTTGGGGAGACTAATATTTTAAATAAAATTTAATTATGCATAATGTTTAGCAATAATTTTATGCCTTAGAGCAAATATTTATGCTTTGTTTTTTAAACTATTTATTATTATTTGTAAATTTTATTGATAGTTTTTAAAAATTTTTAAACTTTTTAAATTTCTATTAAAAAGTATTCGCCGCAAAGCCTTAGCTGTTACGGGGCAGATAATTTTAAAAAATCAATCAATAAATCACTAAAATTTAAAGTAAGGCTACAAAGCACTTAGTATTTTGGGGGTTTTTTCCATTTATTTTTGGGTGCAGACCGCAAAACCCTTTTTTCGGCTTTACCGACCTTTTTTCAAGTAAGCTTGACTATGGTGTGAAGTTTATTCATCTCAACTCCCCTTTTTTCCCGGGATGTTGGACTGGGTTTCATAATAAAGCCTCAGAATCTGTACGGGGGGCTTTAGTCTTCAAGTCGAGCCCCCTGTAGCGAGAGTGGAGAACACCTTTTTCATTAACCGGGCTACATAACCTGATTTACTACCCCAACAAAAAGGTTTCCCGGGATCTCCTAAAATCCGTTTGGTTTTTTCCCCCCCCTTGAGGATGCCGACCATGGTAGAGAATGAGAATCTTGTAGAATTTAAAATTTAGTCTCACTAGGTTTTTGGCTTTTGGGAAAATTCCCCCAATTCCCCCCTTGCTAATCAAGTCGACTGGATTTGTCGGTTTGGGGAAAAGGGGAGAGATCTGAGCAAAAGTCGAGAGGAATTTCTTCAGCATTTTTGTAAGTCCCAAAGGACGGACGAAAATATACAGAGGGTTCAAAAATCGAAAATGGTGTGGGTTTTGCAGCAGTGACAAAGGAAGCTGCATCTGGCAGTCTTTCTTAGCCCTCGGCTTCACTAAAGTTACTGCCATCCTTGCACCGTTAAATGACTAGAGATCTTATAAACCCTTCTTTGTGATTATTTAAATCTGTAGTCCCTTTTGCAGCAATAAGGCTTAAACTCATAAATCCAATAGTGGGGGAGATTCAAGATTGCTTGTCTATGTCAACACGTAAAAAGAAAACCTGTTTGGGGTGCCAGCGCTGTTGGTGTCATGGAAGAGCGTTTGATCAAACCCAAGGCCCGCTCCGCCGCCTTGTGATGCTCGTTTTCCTCTCCCACCACCGACCTAACCCAATCGGGAGTTGTCATGGGAAAAAAATGGAAAACAATGGGGGCTTTCCCCCAAAAAATAAATGCGAGAGATTAGAGATGACCTTGGCGTTGGATGACAGCTCCTCCCAACCGAAAAGGGGAAATTGCTTTAACAAGCTAAAAAGGGGACACACAAGATGACTCATGGCCATTGGCAAAAAATAAGCCTTTGTGGGGATCCCCAAGACCCTTAGAAATCGCATATGTAGGGGAAAGATGTGAAACTTCTAAACCAAAGACGTATGTACTTGTCTCCCCCATTCACGGAAAATGTATTGGGGGAGTTTGTGACAAGAGGGTCTTTTTAGTTTCTTAGGGAGACAAATATTTTTAATAAAATTATGCTAATTTTTTGCAATTTTTATACCTTAGAGTTAATATTTATGCTTGTTTTTTTGTTTTGTGTTTGTTTTTTTAAAAGTTCTATTATAGTTTTTAAAATTTTTAAAAACTTTTTAATATTTCTATTTAATAAGGTATTCGCCGCTAGACCTTAGCTGTTGCGCGACGATAATTTTAAATATCTCAATAAATCTGATCCTGCTCACCAATCTTGGGGACCTCACCCCCCGCGTCAAGGCGGCTTCCATTGGGGGGGGGGGGGTGTGAATAGCAAGAGGACTTTCTAATTCAAAATCACAGAAGTGACAGTGCCGATTGTGCTTAAGAGCTGTGTACTCTGCTCATGCCCCTTGTGAGCCCATGTGGGAGTCCCATTTTCCATTGGAGTCACTTTATTACCATTCTCTCGGCCGTCTCCCCCCTAACGGAAGCCGCCTTGCCGCGGTGGGGGGGCTGGGGCCCCAATGATCTGGTGAGCCGGACCAAGGGCTCCCCATACTGGGGGTCACCAGTGGGGATAGAAAAATGGCTTCCGGGTGCCCCAAAGGCCTATGAGGGGGGATGGGCCCCCCCCCTGGTTCATTCCAAGAGAACTTCCCCGTGTGTTTGCCGGCGGGGCCCCATTACCAAAACAGGAGCCCTGGGTTGAGCGATGCTGCACGCGCGCCCTGCCTAGCAACACACCCTTTGGTCCTTTTTTTTTCTGGTTAGAGGGGCGGCTTGATCGGGCCCCCGGTCAAGTAAAATGGTGGTAAAATTTGGGTAGGGTCAAGCAGGGCCTATTCTCGTAGTGCATGGCCCCCGCGCTGCCCATCAGTACTGTACAGTGGCTGCGTAATTTCCTCATTACCCCTGTGGCTTTTTGGGGAAATTTTGAACCCCAACTATAGCTTCCCCTCGTTGGCTCCATGGGGGGGGGGGGTGGGGGAAATGAAAAATTCTAATTTGTAGGGTTGCTAAAATTTTACAAAGTTTAGCTCTCTCCCTGACGACCTACGCAATCCCGACCAACCCTCGGGAACATCCGATTGTACTTTTTGGAACCTTTCCAGTTTCCAAAGGCAAGAAGGGAAAATTGAAAAGGGTTTCCCAGGCCCCAAACCCAGGTAAAAAGGAAAGTCCTCCTCATCCACAAAGGGAATCTTACCTGGTAAATATGAAAACTTTTTCATATATAAGTACCTAGTAGAAAAGACCTTGAGGGTGTTCAATCAGGGATCTTGATATTTTCGAAGACATCGAAAAATTTTTGAAGTATTCAACGTGATCCTCGCATCACCCCCAGCGAATGGTAGCCTATAGTTAGGTTTCTCCCAACGAAGCCCCCGTCTGCGTGCGATATGCGACTTCCTGGGGGCTCAGTTTCTTTTTCTCCTCAAAAAACCCTTAAAATCATGAAAGGGGTTTTTTTTCCCCGAGCCTTGAGGTATTCTGGGAAAAACTTTTAAGGGGAACTAGAGGTTTTAATTTTGGGGCAGAAAAATGTTTTAAGAAAAAATTGAGGGGTTTGGAACAGTCGACCCACTCTTCTTCAAACTTTTAACCTTTATCCTTCTAAAATTTTTGTTGCATGGTCCCCACCTCAAGGAAAAGCCTATGTCCCCAACCCTACGGTGCTTCCACCCCGGGTTGGGGGCATGGAGCCAACTCTTGCCGTTTTAAAAAAATCAACCAAAGGTTTGGGGAAAGGGTTTGGGGGGTCAACAGGTTAAAGGAGATGAAAACTGTCCGGCCCCATATGCTGTTCCAACTGAAAAAGGGGGGCCATGAAGCTTCTTCAAAGCTGAAAAAGGGTAAAAATTTTTAAAAAAGGAAGTATTGTAATAAGGAGCAGGAAAAAATTTTTTTTTCCAAAGGGGCAAAGCGACGTCCCCCTGTGTATTTGCCAGCCAGGTAACCTTTTGCTTCGTTCTGGCTCATCCTCCTTCCCACCAACCTTGCCCTCCAAAGGCTCTTAAAACCCCCCTCTGCCATTTCTTTAACCCTCGTCGAATTGCTGCCCTGCCTCGGGTGAGTTTTTCCCCCAAAACGGGTGGAGTGGGGTCTTTTAAAGGAAATCCCCTCCCAAGAAAGGGTCTTTGGAGCCAATTTAAGGCTCCAGAGGCCCTCAAGGTGACGCCCCGCTGCCACCACTTTCACAGGGGCTTCTGCTGCTAGCAAATCCCCCTAAGTAAGGTCAGGCACGCCCTTTGCCCAGGAAAAGGAATCCGGGCCCTGTGAAAAAGACTCCAGCTGCAAAAACATCCCAGGGGCCTCTGCTGCTAACAGAATGCCCCTAAAGAAAAGGCTCGGGCCCGCTCTTTGCCCAGGCAAAAAATCCTAACCTGTCCAAGGGAACCTGTGGAAAAATGCTCCACATAACAAACCCTTAAAAAGGTATCCCGGATCATGGAAAAAGGGGCACCTAAAGGTTGAGGCAAACCTGCCACAGGTGCTGCCAACACATAAAAATATCTAAAGAACTGGATACCCTAATCCAATGGAACTGTTAGGGAAATTCAGCAAAATGGGGAAAAACTGCAATACTGATAGCTTATATATCCTTTGTGTAGCTACAAAAGATTTTGCCAGGGAAAAACATCCGTTTTCCCGAGAGGATTTCCAAAATTCCGGGGAAGGCTGAGAAAAGGCTTGAACCCACCCTTTCACTGTTTCATCCCCTACCTTTTCCCCCACTATCTCAAATAGATGATTTGGAAGATTACTTGGCAGTTGCCACATCCTTTTACTCTTGGGGGAAATTTTAATGGGCGCATCACCTCTGGGGAGACCTTTGTGCAACCCTCGAGGGGGCCTTGAGTCCTTGTTTTTAAGAAGAAGCGTTTTACGAAAAGTGACCTCCCCACTTTTCCCAATTCAAACTGGGCTTCCCCAAAAAAACCTATCATAGCTCACCTGATTCACATTGAACTTCACTTGGCGGGCATAGACTTACATGGGAAACGCCATTTTCCAAAAATTTTGGAGGAGGTAAAGGGGTTCCCGTCAAAGGGTGCAGAATGGCACTTGACATGCGCTGGGAAACTTTTTTTTGATCAACTGCATTATTGCAAGGATCTGTGAATGATTTCCAGTGTGTTCAAGATGCTGTTAATCACTTCACATCCGATTATCTTGGGAGAAAGCATCCTTTCCCCAAAAAAGCGGCGTACGTCACAGTTTTCTCCTCGATTAACTCTGGGCCCCCTTAGCATTGGGGTGGACAAAGGGGCGTAAGATTTCTGGAAAGCCTTCCATATCACACCTCTCTGAAGATAATGGCTAATCATCACAGACAAAAAAATATTGCTAAAGAGCTGCTAAATCCATGGCCCGGGTCCTTTGGGGCATCTTACACTGCTCGATTCGCCCCTCTTCGTGCTGAACAGGGAAAAACCCCGTGTCTTCTTCGTAGGACTCAGCGACTTCCATACATTTGCCATTTTTGCGCAGGAATGGACTCGCTTTTCGCTCTACCCCTAAGCTGCCCCCGGGAAATGACGATATTCCATACAAAAAGAATTTTCACTTCCGAGAGCTCCCAAAATTTTCCTGTTGGCCTATTCAAAAGGATCTATAGAGAGGGGCCCGTGCCTCCCTGGAAAGAGTCTATAAACTTCCTGTTCCTAACCTCAAAAATGCCTCCGCCCAGGAAATTACAGACCAAAATTTTTCTCCCACTGCATCTGCAAGCGATGGAGAAAAAGGGCAACTTTAGGGTTTCATGGCTGCTAGAAAAAAAAAAATGTTGACCCCCTATCAATATGGCTTTTGAAAATTGAGATCGACCCCAGAGCTTTGGAGGATGGAAAATGCTATAACAGAATTCCCTTTCCCCAGCGCGCACATGTTTTTGGCAGTCCTTTTTTGCCCTTTAAAAGGTTACGTCACTTGGGAAGCATGGGATTCATGAAGTTATGACTTGGTTTAAGAGGACATTCCTACCTTCATCAAAGTTCCTTTTCTAACAGGAAATTTAGAGTTCGGTGGGAAAAGTTTTTTTTAAAACCCGGAAAATCACTGGGAAAGGGGGCCCAAGGGGTGTCTTAATGTGCCTTTTGCCATTGCATAAAAGCATTGTAAAAATTTTTTCCAATTCTGTCTCATGTAATTGTAGTGGAGACTTTACACTGTACTGCTCAGGGGGAAGCTTACGTGTGCAAGGCACATGCAGGCTGCAATAAATCAGGTTTTTACAGTGGGGACTTCGGGTTCAAAAATTTTTTTCAAGCAAGCCATGGCTATACATTTCCCAAAAAGGAAAAATTCCCCCCTTCCCCCTATTTTGGGCAAACCCACTGAATTTGCCAAGGGAAGTACTTGGTCTATTTTTGACTCAAAATTTTCATGGGTGCCTCACTCAAAAATTAAATAGGCACAAAGCGCTTGTATTTTTTCGGTTCTTCATTTTATCTTTTTTTTGGGGCAGACCGCACAACGCTTCTACGGCTTTTCCGAGCGCTTATTCTAGTAACTTGATTAGGTGTGAGGTGTATTCTTCTGCAACTCCCACTGTTCTCCCGGGTGTTTGGACTCGTTCATATGAGCCTCAGAATTGTACTGGGGCTTTCAGGTCTTCACCTTGGGAAATTTCCCGTTTTCTGAAGTGGAGAACCACCTTTTTTTCATTACACCGGACTACTGAACCTGATTTACTACACCCAACACAAAGGTTCCCGGGTCTCTTTCATCCAAATTGGGTTTTTGCCCCCCCTTTAGTACCTCCCTTTGGGAGGGAAAAGGGAAACTTTGGAAGATCTTTAATTTTGGGCTCATAGGTTCTGGGTGTTGGAATTCCCCAAATTCCCCCCTTTGGGCTAATCAAGTCGAGCTGGATTTTGGGCGGAAATTGGGAAAAAGGGGGAAATCAGAAACAAAGTCAAAGATAATTTCTTCGCTATTTCTAATACCAGGTCAGAGCAATATTTACAGATGGTTCGAATCTGAAAAGGTTGGGTTTTGCAGCAGTGAGCAGAAGGAAACGCATCTGGGGTCTTTCCTAGCCCTCGTCTTTACTGCAGAGTTCATGCCCCCCTTTCGCAGTTAAAATGCTAGAGATCTTAAACCATTCTTTGTGAATTTTTTTGTGACTCTCGAGTGCTTTGCAAGCATCAGACTTAAAATCATCACTCCACAAGTAAGGGGGTTTCAGATTTGGGTTGCAAATGATGTCAAAACGCAAAAATAAAGTTTTTGGGTGCCACGCATGTGGTACGTGGGGAAAAGAGCGAGCCGATCAGAAGGCAAAGGCGCTGCCTCGCCCTTTTGATCTCGTTTTTTCCTTTTTCCCCAACCGACCTGAACCCCATAAGAGTTGTCTTCGCAAAAAAATGGAAGGAACATGGGGGCATACCCCCAGAAAACAACTGCGAGGATTAAATGACTTTGGGGTTGGGTGACTAGCATCCCCCTAACCGAAAAAATGGAAGTTCATTAAAAAACTAAGAAAACGGGACACAAAACTGCCATGGGGCCCAAAGATGGCTAAAGTCAAGCCTTTTGAAGGTGCCAAAACCTTAACGATCGCAATGTAGTGAAAAAAGTGCAAAATTCTCAGACCAAGACGTTTACTTGTCTCCCCCATAACCTAAAAATGTATTGGGGAGGATTTTGAATAGAGGGTCTTTTTAGTTTCCTTTGGGGGACAATTTTTCAAAAATTTTAATTTTCTAATGTTTATGCAAAATTTTATATACTTAAAAACTAATATTGATGCTTTGATTTTTTTTTTTTTTTTATTGTTATTAGTAAATTTTATTGATGATTTTTAAAATTTTAAATATTTTAATTTTCTATTTTAACAAGGTATTTTGCCCTAAGACCTTGCTGTTGACGGGCAGATAATTTTGAATTTAATCAATCTCGGGCCCTCTTCCCAAAAGCTGGGAAGAGATGGGGGGGGTACTTTCCTGGCCCTTTGGGTTTTGGGATGAAAACTATGAAGCCCTCTTCCCCTCAGCTCTAGGTAGGGAAGTTCCCCAGGACTGTTTGGGGAGTTTTTAGGGGAAAGCAAGGTCCCTCCCAGTCCTAGGTGGGAAAAGATGGGGGACGAGATCCCATCAAATTTGGGAGCTATGAAGAACGTTTTTGTAGGTTTGTCTTAGTTCCCTCAAGAGAAGATAACACCTGAGTTTATTGGGTTCAACTCCCTTCTCTCTGATATAAAGCAAGACTATTTTGCTTGAAGTGTTTGTTGGTTTGCCTCAGTTCAGCTGGGAGACTATTGCTGCTTGTTCTCGCAGAGACCCTGACCCATGGCCACAACTCTGTAAGGGTGTTCAGTGGCAAAGGACTCACACCATTCCAGCCTGACTCTTGTGGCAGTTTCCTTGGCATCCCTGACTGGTTAGAAGGGCTAGGTTCCCAGGGGTTCTTTGCGTTCAGTAACGTTTACTACACATGTTCACATCTGTGGTTGACTTCCTTAATCTCGTCATTAAAGTACTAGGCGTCTTTAAACTCCTGCACCATGACCGCATTTTAGTATAGTCTGTGGGGGTGCTTGATTTATGGCACTGATAAGTCTGGCTTCATGCACTTCGACCTATTCATCTGTTGGGTTTATTGCTTCTAAGACAGGGGGCCCAAAGGCATTCTGAAAGGCTTGCCAGTTGGCCTTGTCTGTTTTTCCATCTTGGATTTGCTTGTGGCATTTGGGCTGGGCCAGCATCCATGAGGGTAGTAACAGTGTCATAATGCAAATTAAAACACATTATTCCATTAATTACAATGGGTATTCTATTTACATATATGATGTTTACATTATGTATTAAGATGCTATATACATAGATATTATACAAAGTTTAGACAGACATTAATATCACAAAAGACTAAAATATCGTGCTTGACTTGTTTTTGGGAACCCCTGCTGTCATTGGTATTTCAGTAGATTTCTCTCAAAAACAAAAGTCTTTTTGGTGAAATTTTTCTAACATTTTTCTGGTAGTTTCGTTCCAGTCACCATCCTCGGATTTGCATATTTCTTGCCTCGGTTTTCTGTGTTCGACCTTCTGATATATAGGGAGTTATTTTGGCCTTGTGTGGAACCCGTTATGTTACCTGTTGTTTGTATAGATAATAGCCAGTTTGGGTAATGTCCTTGTATGATTTTATGGATTAGAATACATGTGTCATAGGTGTATTTCTGATGTACTTTTAGCTATTTTAATTTGTTTATATGTGGTCATATTTATTTACATTTCCTAGTGCTACTCTTACCGAGAAGTTCTGTAGTTTTTGGGTCCTTTATATTTGTGTTTTGTTTGTGGAGCCCCAGATGTTTAGACAGTAATTAATGATACTAAGTGCTAGTGTTTGTATAACAGCAATTCTTGTTTCCATGGGTATTTTTTTTTTGATTTTTTTAAAGTAGATGTGATAAATGTGTGTCTAAAAATGTCATGTATCTATCTATGTGTACCCTTAGATATTTTACTGTTGTGCTGGGTTCGAGGGTAGCAACCTTGGGAAAGTCTATAACTGTGTCTGTGGGTATTTGGTTCTGACGGCTGCCTATAAAATGCCATTAGTTTTTTTTGGTTTTAGTTTCAGGCCATTCTATCGAGTATTGTTTTGCTTCTGTTAAGGTCTGTTTGTTTTTTCCTATAAATAATTTTAGGTTGTTAACAGAGGCATTTGTGAAGGAATTGAGAGTGTCGGCGTATTGAATAAGAAGCCCTTTTTTATGCAATTCATGGCAGATCTTAAATGAATATAATAATAAGATTGGGCCTAGGATGGATCCTTGTGGAACCCCGGACGATATTGGTTGCTTTGATGATACTTTTTCAGGGATTTTGACTGATTGTGTTCTCGCAGACAGGTAACTTTTGAACCAAAATTTATCTATTTCGTGATTTGTTAGTTTCTCTACAAGTAATTTATGGCTGACACTGTCAAAGGCCTTCGATAAACCACATAGAGTGAGCAAATTGATCTGGTTGTCTATATTTTTGTAAATTTCATTTGTGACTTTTAATAACGCTGTTTCGGTTGATAGTTTACTCCTAAAACTGTGTTGCGTGTTAGATAAAAGGTTATTCGCTTCCAAAAATGATGTTAATTGGTTTGCAACTATTTTCTCGAGAATTTAGATATTATTGTTAGTATATTTGGTGGGTCGATAATTTTTTATTTCGTCTCTGTCACCGGATTTAAAAATAGGTGTTATGATACCATGTTTCCAGAGTGAAGTATAAACACCGGTGACTTTGGATGCGTTAATAATGACTGTTAAATAGTATGCAATTGCTGGTAAACTATCGTTTATGAAACGATGTGGAATGCCATCCGCTCCCACGGAGTTTCTTAAGTGTTTTATTGTCAGAATAATTGTTTCTACTCCTATTGGCTGTGATCTGAAAAAGTTTGTTGTAGGCCTCGTTTCATTTATGTTGTGTTGATATGTAGGGGCGATTGTCTGTTCATTAGTGCGTCTACCGACTTCTGCAAAGAAATTATTAAAGTGTTCTATGTTGTTTATGGAAATGTCTATATTTTGTTTCTTCTTAGGCACTGGTGTTTTTACTAGTTTCCATGTTTCGGCAGAATCGTAATTTGTTTTCGCACAAAGAAGGAGTGTTTTCACATTCCTCTTCTTATGTTTGTATTCAGCCTGAAGGGCGGTGTCATATCTGTTTATTTTGAGAGCTTTATGAGTATTATTTCTATCATTTATGGCCCTCTCAATGTTGTCACTTATCCAAGGGGCGGGAGCACCTCTAACTGTTTTTGTTTTTGAGGCATCGATACCGTTCTTTATCACATGTGTTAGAATATTTACTTGTCTATCCACGTCTCTGAGAGTGACGATTCGTTGGCAATAATATGTTGGCAGAGTAATTGAGGATTAAAATGTGTTAAGTCACGAGAGGTTTTAGTGACTAGTTTTCGCTTTAGTTTTTTCTACATTTATGGTCAAGGTTAAAAGCTCGTGATATGCAATGTGGCATGGGACAACGTCTGTGTGAAGTATGATATAGGGTCTGTTTGTTATTATAACATCTAATATGGATGAGGTGTTTTCTGTAATCCTTGTAGGCTTCTTTATAAGTTGTTCTAGTTTATTTTTATCAATTTTCCCATGTAACTTTGCATTTGGTTTATTTAGGTTGTCATTTAAGTCACCTAAGATAAAAAGAGGTTTTATCTTTAGTGACATTTCTCTGGAAATATTTTCAAGATAATCAAATGATTCTGTGGTGGCATGAGGGTGTCTGTATATTGTGCCGACGAGGAAGGAAGGATACATACTGCTTTGTACGGTTACTCAGATGTCCTCTACTGCTGTATGATTTACAGTTGTAGAGGACATCTTATTTGATTTAAGGGTATCGCTTACATATATGCAGACTCCACCTCCACGTCCTGCATCACATCTGTAAACATGAAAGTTTGGGATGCTGATGAAACTGCTTGATATTTCTTGGTGAAGCCAAGTTTCACTAATACACAAATATCAATATTTCTCTCCTTAATTATCAGTTTGATTTCGTCGAAATGACCGAGGAGGGACTGTGCTTTGATGTGTTCTATTCTGATGGTTTTTACTGGTTTGCCCTCCCGATTTGTAAGTCAAACATCCTGCTCGCCTTTGTACTTTTTTCTATTTCGGAACACTTTTACATTGTGGGAAAGACGTCGGACTCTTGGAAAAGATCTGGATTTATATCTTTGCCCCTTATAGTAACTGTGAAGCTGGAGTAATAAATTGTGTCATTTAGTTTTAAAAAACTTTCACATTGGAAATATGGTTTTAACTTATTTTCCAGAAGTCTTCAAAATCTTCCTCGTGTGTGTCAGGATGGGAACTTGTAATATATAATTACACTACCTTTGGACGGTCGCGCCCTTGCAAGGGTTTTGGCGAGTGGCGTTCCTCCCTTATTTTTTTCTTTTTTTTCGAGAGTTGACAGGAATGAAACCTTCATCATCTTGGGGGGCTGCGGGTGCTCGTTTATTTGTTGCCGTGTTTCCGTAGTTGTTAATGACGAGTTGTGGCGCTTGTGGAGTAGGAGGGGTATGAGGGGGGGCAGGTACTCCAGGCACGTGGTGGTGTGTTGCATCTTCCCATTGGCGGTTTGGTGGAAGATGTTTTTGCTTGTTTTTTCCTTTTACTGTTTCTACCGTTGCTTCTTCTAGGTGTTACTTGTGTTGAAGCTTCGTTCCTCATCCCGGTTGTGGACGTCTCAGCGTTGTTATTGAGCAAACGCTTGTGTGGCTCCGGACGAGGGTGGCTGGCGCGTCATAAGGTCGTGAGTGTGCTGGGTCGGGTGAGTAGAGAGGGGAGAGGTAGAGGGGACGGAGTGTCGGGGAGGGTGATGGTGGTGGAGAGGAGCTGGAGAGGTGTTGTTCGGGGGTACTACCGTGGAAGGTAAATGAGTGTGATTTTGTGGAGATTCATTTTATGGCGTAGTGGTAGAGGACATTCTGACAGAGGAGGGGATGCGAAAGGGAATGATTCATAGGGTTTATTGTGGCAGAGGTTGGGAGGTAGGATGTTGCGTGATGGGATGGGGTAGAGAATGTTGTGACTAAGTTTTTCCTTTCCAAATTTCCCGCAGCAGAAAAGGCATCCACCTTGGCTAATCAAACTGTGTATTGCAGATTGCTGTTCAGAGACATTCCACTCAGCAAATGAATTACTTTTCAATAAGATCTTGATTGATGTTGTGTTTGGTGTATCTTGGTGTTTTGATTATTGAAAGATTTTCACACAAGGTGCAGAATACCTGTTTTCTTTGGACCAATTAGTGGCGGGATGTCTGTCGTTGTTGTAGCAAACACTATGTTGTCCTTTTTTAAGACTGATCGAACATGGTATGCACTATGGAGTTTTATCATCCTTTTAATGTCTTTGGTTATATTTCTTGTCCTTGTAGAATCTGATATATGTAGAATGATATTGTAGGCGTTGTCGATCTCGTCTGGACTGTACAGTTTCCTGATTTGATCACATAAAACCATCCGAGCCCATGCTTTTTTTGTGGCAATAAAGCATAGGATTGTGTTCAGCACTATGGTTATGCTGCCTAAAGATAGACGGCCTTTCTGTCTGCACTGTATTCACTGTTTCCATTTATCTGATTTGTTTCTTCGTTGGGCCTCACTGTTATCACTGTATTTGCTGGTTTATTTCTGATCGGGGTGCTGTGATTGTCTGGGTTGCTGAGTCTTTGCCCTGGGCAGGAGGGCAGCCTTGACCCTGGCTGCCGTGGGGGTGCCTATCGTCATGGGCGGGGGAGCAGCTTTGACCCGCGCAGCCGAGGGGCCCATATCCTAGGGATACGGGCCCATTGCGGCTCCACCAGTGGAGAGTGTGCCAAGGAGCTCATCACCACAGCTCTGAGGTGAAACTCACTCCCCTATCAGATGTTATGTGTTTCCGGGAGAACGAAACAGGCGATCCTGGAGCCCAGAGTGCCTGGATGCCCGGATCTGGGGGTTGTATCCTCCATGGGCATAGCCTTAGGCCAGCAGGGAGAGCGGTTGATGATGGTAAAGATATACTTTTTTCCTTCTGATGGTGGAGAAGTCCGACGACATCCACATTGATATGGCCAAAACATCATGTGGGCTGGGCAGGTCATGGATAGGTGGCTTGGTGTAGCGATGGATCTTGTTGTGCTGGCACTGCTCGCAGTCTTTACCCCGTCTCGGAGATCCCCTTTCATGTGGAATTCATGTTGAACAGATTGCAAGTAGAACAACGAAGGGAAGTACAAGAAAAACCACAAAAATGCCGAAGGCCTTTTGCATTTACTGCTTCATCAGGGCATCAACGTAACCACGCAGAATGGGAGCTATCAAAAATTTGGGCCATCATCCTCTGGAAAGTGGTGCTGCTGTTCCTGAGCCCAAAAGTGGGGCAGTGGAAAATATAGCTTTCCCCAAAATTTGGGGAACGATAACTGTCTTGGGACGTCATCTGGATGAACAGGCACCTGGAATACCTTTTAAAGGGGATACAGTTTCGAAAATATGCAGGGATCACCTGTGCTGGCTGTCCCAAATCGGTGATGTTTGGCATTGGGTAATGGTCCACATCAGTTATGAGATTGAGTCGCATGGGTGCCATGATTTGTTTGCTTCTGGACCTGTGTGTAAAAGGCTATCATCCTTATACAATGGTGAACGAGTGAAGTTATTGTTAACGGCTTGACTCCTTTATTTCTGAGAGTTGGCACACAGATAAGAACACGAGACATGTCTAGTTATACAGGTAATCGGGGTACGCGGGTTGCGCCAGCTCGCCGGAGAGGGAGGGCGGAGCTGACCTTTACGGTCGGGGCCCCGACC
>NW_023664405.1:0-13860 GCF_015228065.2 Penaeus monodon
AATCGTTATTTATTGTTATCATTATTGTTATTACTATTATTATTGTTGTGGTTATTAGTATTATTGCAAAAATATATACTATAACTCCAATAATTGCAATAATAATGATAACAATTGCAATAATGATGATAATAATTGCAATAATGATGATAATGATGATGATAATGATGATAATGATGATAATGATGATAATGATGATGATAACGATAATAATGATGATAATCATGATAATGATGATGATAATAACAGGAATTGTGTCCATATATAATATAAAAAAGGTATAAGAAAAACATTCCCAAAAGTCGGAAAAGCGGCAAAATCTAGCGAAATATAGCCTTTTGAGAGTATACTCCAAAATGACGTTTTTTCGATTTCTTTGGTGAGATCGGCAATTATTAGGGTAATAATGATAATAATTACCAGAATTGTATTAATCATAACAATAATGATGATAAAAATGAGAATAAAGAGAATTTTGATAACATTTGAATATTATTAAAATTATTATTATTATTATTATTATTATTATTATTATTATTATTATTATTATTATTATTTTAATTATTAGTATCATTGCCAAAAAATCTATTATATCTGTAATAATAACAATAATAATAATAAGTATAAGTATAATAATAATAATGCTAGTGGTTATAATATTGTTATTAGTATTATTATTGTTATAATTATCATTATTATTATTTGTACTGGTAGTATAATTGCAAAAATAATTATTATAACAGTAATAATTACAGTAATAACGATACTAATTAAGATAATGATATAAATAATTATTATAAAATCGTTATTATAGTTATTATTATTGTTATTACTATTATTATTGTTGTAGTTATTAGTATTATTGCAAAAATATATACTATAACTCCAATAATTGCAATAATAATGATAACAATTGCAATAATGATGATAATAATTGCAATAATGATGATAATGATGATGATAATGATGATAATGATGATGATAACGATAATAATGATGATAATCATGATAATGATGATGATAATAACAGGAATTGTGTCCATATATAATTTAAAAAAGGTATAAGAAAAACATTCCCAAAAGTCGAAAAAGCGGGAAAATCTAGCGAAATATAGCCTTTTGAGAGTATACTCCATAATGACTTTTTTCGATTTCTTTGGTTATTTCGGCAATTATTAGGGTAATAATGATAATTACCAGAATTGTATTAATCATACAATAATGATGAATAAGTGAGAATAAAGAGAATTTCATAAATTTGAAATTATTAAATTATTATTATTATTAATATTATTATTATTATTTTTCATTATTATTATTAAATTATATTATTATTATTATTATTAATTATTATTAGTATTATTATATATTTTACTATTATCTAATTTAGTATCATTGCCAAAAATCTTGTTATATCTGTAATAATAAAATAATAATTATAAGTATAATTAATAATAACTATGGTTATAAATTGTTATTAGTATTATATTTATTATTATAATTATTATTATTTGTACTGGTAGTATAATTTGCATAATAATTATTATAACATATAATTACGTTAATAACGATACTAATTAAGATAATGATATAATAATTATTATAAAATCGTTATTATTGTTATTATTATTTTATTACTATTAATATTGTTGTGTTATTAGTATTATGCAAAAATATATATACTCCAATAATTGCAATAATAATGATAACAATTGCAATAATGATGATAATATTGCATAATGATGTATATATTGATAATGATGATAAAATGATATATACGATAATAATGATGATAATGATAATGATGATGTATTATAAAAGAATTGTGTATATTATAATAATATTTTTAAACGGTATAAGAAAAACATTACCAAAGTCGAAAAAGCGGCAAAATCTAGCGAAATATGCCTTTTGAGAGTAATACTCCAAAATGATTTTTCGATTTTTATGTATGATTGGCATATTAGGGTAATATGATAATATATTACCAGAATTGTAAAATTCCATAACAAAAGGATTAAAAGTAGCTAAAGAGATTTTGATGAATTTGATATTATTTAATGTATTTTATTATTAGTATTATTATTATTATTATTACTATTATTATTATTATTATTATTAATAATAGTATTATTATTGATTATTAAATTTATTTAATATTAGTATCATTGCAAAAATCTATTATATCTGTAATATAACAATAATATAATAAGTATATATATAATATATGCTAGTGGTTATAATTTGTTATTATATTATTATTGTTATTATTATCATTATTATTATTTGTACTGGTAGTATAATTGCAAAAATAATTATTATAACAGTAATAATTACAGTATAACGATACTAATTAAGATAATGATATAAATAATTTTATAAATCGTTATTATTGTTATTATTATTGTTATTACTATTATTATTGTTGTGGTTATTAGTATTATTGCAAAATATTACTATAACTCCAATATTGCAATAATAATGATAACAATTGCAATAATGATGATAATAATGATAATAATGATGATAATGATGATAATGATGATAATGATGATGATAACGATAATAATGATGATAATCATGATAATGATGATGATAATAGCAGGAATTGTGTCCATATATAATATAAAAAGGTATAAGAAAACATTCCCAAAAGTCGAAAAGCGGCAAAATCTAGCGAAATATAGCCTTTTGAGAGTATACTCCAAAATGACGTTTTTTCGATTTCTTTGTTTCGGCAATTATAGGAATGAGTAATAATTCAGATTGTATATATAACAATAATGATGATAAAGTGGAATAAAGAAATTTTAAACATTTGAATATTATTAAAATTATTATTATTAATTAGATTAATTATTTTATTACTTTGATTATTATTATTATTATTATTATTATTTATTATTATTATATATTATTTTATTATTATTATTATTTTTATTACTATTATCTTATTTTATATATTGCCAAAAATCTATTATATTTATAATATAATATATATAAGTATAGTATAATAATATATGCTTGGTATAATATTCTATATATTATTATTTAATAATTATAATAATTATTATTATGGTATAGTATGATTAAATAATTATTATTGTTATAATTACAGTATACGTACTAATTAAAAATAATTATAAAATTAATTATAAATCGTTATTATTTAATTATTGTTATTACTATATTATTATTTGTGGTTATTAGTATTATTTGCAAAATATATACTATACTCATAATTGAATATATTGCAAAATATTCATATAATCAATAATTAAATAATGATAAAAATGAAAAATGATGTAAAAATGAAATGATGATATGATAATAATGATGATAATGATGATAATGATGATGATAACAGGAAATGTGTCATAATATATAATAAAGAGTATAAAAAAATTCCAAAAATAAAAAGCGGCAAATCTAGCGAAATATGCCTTTTGAGAGTATACCCAAAAGCGTTTTTTCGATTTCTTTGGAGTGATTTCGAAATTTGGGTTATATTAATAATTTCAGAATTGTATTTAAAATAATAATAATACAGAATGAATAAAGAATTTATACATTTGAATATTATTAAAAATTATTATTATTATTATTATTATTATTAATTATTATTATTATTATTATTTTATTTATTATTATTACTATTATCTTATTATTAGTATCATTGCCAAAAATCTATATTTGTAATACAAAAATAATAATTATATCTATATAATAATAATAGCTAGTGGTTAATTAATTTATGTTATTGTATATTATTGTTATTATATTATTATTTGTACTGGTAGTATAATTAAAATATTTATATAATTGAAAATAATAATAACATTAATAATAGATAAATACAATAATATTATAAAATATTATTTATGTTATTATTGTTATTACTATTTTATTGTTGTGGTTTTAGTATTATTATTGCAAAAATATACTATAACTCCAATAATTGCAATAATAATGATAACAATTGCAATAATGACGATAATATTGCAATAATGATGGAGAATGATGATGATAATGATGATAATGATTTGCTAATGAGATGAATAAACTATAATAATGATGAAATCATGATAATGATGATGATAATAAACAGGAATTGTTGTCACATATATAATATAAAAAAGGTATAAGAAAAACCATTCCAAAAGTCGAAAAGCGGCAAAATCTAGCGAAAATATAGCCTTTGAGAGTATTACTCCAAAAATGACGTTTTTTCGAGTTCTTTGGTGATCGGCAATTGATAGGGTATATGAACTAATTACCCGAATTGTATTAATCATAACAAGAATGATGATAAAAGTGAGAGATAAAGAGAATTTTGATAAACATTTGAATATAGTAAAATTATTATATTATATATAATTATTATTATTATTAGTATATATTATTTATTATATTATTATTATTATTATATTATTATTATATTATATTACTATTATATTATTACTATTATCTAATATTAGTACATTGCCAAAAAAATCTATTATATTGTAATAATAACAATAATAAGAATAAGTATAAGGATAATAATAATAATGCTAGTGGTTATAAATATTGTTATTAGTCTATTAATTATTGTTATTATTATCATTATTATTATGTGTACTGGTAGTATAATTGCAAAAATAATGATCATAACAGTAATAATAAACAGTAATAACGATATAATAAGATAATGATATAATAATTATTATAAAAATCGGTATTATTGTTAGTATTATTGTCATTACTAGTATTATTGTTGGTTATTAAGTATTATTGCAAAATAATAACTATAACTCCAAATAATTGCAAAATAATGATAACAATTGCAATAATGATGATAATAATTGCAATAATGATGATAATGATGATGATAATGATGATACTGATGATAATGGATTGATAACGATAATAATGATGATAACCATGATAATGATGATGATAATAACAGGAATTTTGTCAATATATAATTAAAAAATGTATAAGAAAAAAACATTCCCAAAAGTTGAAAAAAGCGGCAAATCTAGCGCAATAAGCCTTGGAGAGTATACTCCAATATGACGTTTGCTCATTTCTTTGGTTGATTTCGCAATTATTTTAGGGGGTTAATAATGATAATAATACCAGAAATGTATTAATCATAACAATAATGATGATTAAAAGTGAGAATAAAGAGAATTTTGTAACATTGCATATTATAAAATATTCTTATTATTATTATTATTATTATTATTAGTATTATTATTTCTTATTATTATTTTATGCATTAGATTACTATTAATCCTAATTATTAGTATCATTTGCCAAAAAATCTATTATATCTGTAATAATACAATATACATAATAAGATCTAAGTATATAATAATAATAATGATAGTGGTTATATATTGTATTAGTATTATTATTGTTATTATTATCATATTCGTATTTGTACTGGGAGTATAAATTGCAAAATTAATATCTAACAGTAATAATACAGTACTAACGATACTAATTACGTAATGATATAAATAAATTAGTATAAAATCGGTATTATGTTATTATTATTGTCTTTACTATTATTTATGCTTGTGGTTATTAGTATTATTGCAAAAAAAAATATATACTCTATAACTCCAATAATTGGTATAAATAATTATAAACAATTGCAATAATGATGATAATAATTGCAATAATGATGATAATGATGATGATAAATGATGAATAATGATGAGATAAAGATAATAATGATGATAATTCATGATAATGATGATGATAATAAAGGAAATTGGTTGAGCATATATAAATAAAAAAAAGGTATAAGAAAAACATTACCAAAAGTCGATAAAGCGGCAAAATCTAGCGAAATATAGCCTTTGAAAGTATACTCCAAAATGACGTTTTCGATTTCTTTGGTGATTTCGGCAATTATTAGGGTAATAATGATAATGATTACCAGAATGGTATTAATCATAAAAATAATGATGATAAAAGTGAGAATAAAGAGAATTTTGAAAAAATTTGACTATTAATAAAATTATTATTAGTATTAGTAGTATAGTATTATTATTATTTATTAGGATTATTATTAATTATGTATATCCCTTATTATTATTAATTATTATTTATTATTATTATACATTATCTTAATTATTAGTTATCATTGCAAAAAAACAATCTATTATATCTGTAATAATAACAATAATAAAATAAGTATAAAGTATAATAATAAATAATGCTAGGGTTATAATATTGTTATTAGTATTATTATTGTTATTATTATCATTATTATTATTTGTACTGGTAGTATAATTGCAAAAAATATTATTATAACAGTAATAATTCAGTAATAACGATATAATTAGATAATGATATAAATAATTAGTATAAAAATGGGTATTATTGTTTTATTATTGTTAAATTTCTATTTTTATTGTGTGGTTATAATATATTGCAAAAATATAATATAACTCCAATAAAATTTGGGATAATAATTATAACATTGCAATATATGATAATTAATGCAAATATGATTGATAATGATGATGATATGATGATAATGATGATGATAACATAATAATGATGAAATCATGATAATGATGATGATAATAACAGGAATTGTGTCCATATATTAATATAAAAAGTTTTAAGAAAACATTTCCAAAAGTCGATAAAGCGCAAAATCTAGCGAAATATAGCCTTTTGAAAGTATAATCCAAAATGACGTTTTTCGATTTCTTGGTGATTTCGGCAATTATTAGTTAATAATGAAATGATTTCCAGGGATTGTATTAATATAACAAAAATGATGATAAAAGTAGAAAAAAGAGAATTTTTGATACATTTGAATATTATTAAAATTATTATTATTATTATTTTTATTATTATTATATTATTATTATTATTATATTATTATTATTTTTATTATTATCATTATTATTATTATTATTTATTATTATTACTATTATCTAAAATTTTTAGTATCTGCCAAAAATCTATTATATCTGTAATATAACAATATAATAATAAGTATAGTTAATAATAAATGCTAGTGGTTATAAATTGTTATTAGTATTTATGTTATTATTATCATTATATATTATTTGTACTGGTAGATAATTGCAAAAATAATTATTATAAAATAAATTTTACAGTATTAAACGATACTTTAAATTTAAAATAAAGATTAAATAATTATTATAGAATCGTTTTTTTTGTTATTATTTGTTATACTAAATTTTTTTGTTTGTTATTAGTATTATTTCAAAATATATACTATAACTCAATAAATTTAATAATAATGAATAAAAAATTTGCAAAAATGATGATAATATTGCAATAATGATGATAAGATGATGATAATGATGAAATTGATGATAATGATGATGATAACGGATAATAATGATGATAATTCATGATAATGATGATGATAATAACAGGAATTGTGTCCATATCTAATATAAAAAAAAGTATAAGAAAACATTCCCAAAAGTCCGAAAAGCGGGCAAAATCTAGCGAAATAAGCCTTTTGAAGTATACTTCCAAAATGACGGTTTTTTCGATTTCTTTGGTGATTTCGGCCAATTATTAGGGTAATAATTGATAATAATTACCAAATTGTATAATCATAACAATATGAATGATAACAGGCGAATAAAGGAGAAATTTTGATAACATTTGAATATTATTAAATTATTATTCTTATTATTATTATTATTATTTTATTATTTTTTTTAAAAATTTTATTATTCTATTAATTATTATTAATATTATTATTATTATTACTAATTATCTTAATTTTATTATCATTGCCAAAAATCTATTATATCTGTAATAATAACAATAATAATAATAAGTATAAGTAATAATAATAATTGCTAGTGGTTATAATATTGTTTATTAGTATTATTATTGTTATTATTATCATTTATTATTATATGTACTGGTAGTATAGATTCCAAAAATAATTATTATAACAGTAATAACTTACAGTAATATCGATACTAATTAAGATATGATAGAAATAATTAATTATAAATCGTTTATTATTGTTATTATTATGGTTATTAATATTATTATTGTTGTGGTTTATTAGTATTCTTGCCAAAAATATATACTCTAACTCCAATAATTGCAATAATATGATAACAATTGCAATAATGATGATATAATTGCATAATGATGATAATGATGATGATAATGATGATAATGATGATAATGATGATGATAACGAATAATGATGATAATCTGATACTGAATGATGATAATAACAGGAATTGTGTCCATATATAATAAACAAGGTAATAAGAAAAACATTCCCAAAAGTCGAAAAAGCGGCAAAATCTAGCGGGGGGGGGGAAATATAGCCTTTTGAGAGTATACTCCAAAATACGTTTTTTTCGATTTCTTTTGGTGATTTTCGGCAATTATTAGGGTAATAATGATATAATACCAGAATTGTATTATCATAACAATAATATGATAAAAGTGAGAAATAAAGAGAATTTTGGATAACGAATATTATTTTAAAAAAAGTTTATTATTATTAATTATTATATTATTATTACTATTATCTTAATTATTAGATATCATTGCAAAAAATCTATTATATCTGTAATATAACATAATAATATACGTATAAGTATAATAATAATAATGCTAGTGGTTATAATTATTGTTGTATATTATTATTGTTATTTTATCATTATTAATATTTGTACTGGTATGTATAATGCAAAAATATTATTATAAAATAATAATTACCGTAATAACGCTACTAATTAAGACTAATGATATAAATAATTAGTATAAAATCGTTTATTATTGTTATATTATTGTTATTACTATTATTATTGGGGGGTGGGGGTTATTCGTATTATTGTCAAAATATATACTATAACTCCAATATTGCAATAATAATGATAACAATTGCAATAATGATGATAATAATTGCAATAATGAATGATTAATGCTGATGATAATGATGATAATTATGATAATGATGATGAATAACATACTAATGATGATAATCAATGTAATTAATGATGATAATACCAGAATTGTGTCCATATATAATATCAAAAAGGTATAAAGAAAAACCATTCCCAAAAGTCGAAAAAGCGCAAATCTAGCAAAATATAGCCTTTGAGATATACTCCAAATGACGTTTTTTCGATTTCTTTGGTGATTTCGGCAATTTATTATGGTAATAATGATAATATGACCATAATTGTATTAATCAATAACAATAATGATGATAAAAGTGAGATAAAGAGAATTTTGATAACATTTGAATATTATTAAATTTATTTATAACTTTATTATTATTATTATTATTATTATTAGTATTATTATTATTAGTATTATTATTATTATTATGTATTATTATTACTATTATCTATAATTATTAAGTATCATTGCCAAAAAATCTATTATATCTGTAATAATAACAAAATAATAAGAAGTATAAGTAGAATACTATAATGCTATTGGTTTACGATTTGTTATTAGTATTATTATTGTTATTATTATCATATATTATTTGTACTGGTAGTATAATTGCAAAATAATTATTATAACAGTATAATTAAAGTAATAACGATACTAATTAAGATAATGATATAAATAATTATTATAAAATCGTTTAATTATTGTTATTATTCTTGTTATTTACTACTAATTATTATTGTTGTGGTTATTAGTATTATTGCAAAAATATGTATACTATAACTCCAATAATTGCAATAATAATGGTACCATTGCAATAATGAATGATAATAATTGCAATAATGATGATAATGATGATGTAATGATGATGATGATGATAATGAATTGATGATAACGATAATCATGATAATCATGATAATGATGTGATAATAACACGAATTGTGTCGCATATATAATATAAAAAGGTAATAAGAAAAACATTCCCAAAAGTCCGAAAAAGCGGCAAAATCTAGCGAAATATAGCTTTTGAAAGGTATACTCCAAATGACGTTTTTTCGATTTCTTTGGTGATTTCGGCAATTTTATTAGGGTAATAATGATAATATTTACCAGAATTGTTTCATCATAACAATATGAGATAAAAAGTGAGAATAAATAGATTTTTGATAACATTGAATATTATTAAATTATTATTTTATTATTATTATTATTATTATTTCATTATTATTATTATTATTATATTAATTATTATTATTATTATTACTATTATCTTAATCATTAGTATTATTGCCAAAAATCTATATATCTGTAATTAATAACAATACTAATAATAAGTATAAGTATAATAATAATAATTCTAGTGGTTTATAATATTGTTTATTAGTATTATTATTGTGATTATTATCATTATTATTATTTGTACTGGTAGTATCATTGCAAAAATCATTATTATATCAGTAATAATTTACAGTAATAAAGATACTAATTAAGATATGATATAGAAATTACTATTATAAAATCGTTTTTAATTGTTATTTTATGGTTTAGTACGATTATTATTGTTGTGGTTTTTATTATATTGCAAAATATATACTATAACCCATAATTGCATAATAATGATCACAATTTGCAATAATGATGATAATAATTGCAATAATGATGATAATGATGATGAGAATGATGATAATGATGAAATATGATGAATGATACGATAATAATTATGATACTCATGATAATGATGATGATCATAACAGGATTTTTTCCATATATACTATAAAAAGGGTATAAGAAAAACATTCCCCCAAAGTTTCGAAAAGCGCAAAATCTAGCGAAATATAGCCTTTTTGAGAGTATACTCCAAAATGACGTTTTTCCGATTTCTTTGGTGCGTCGCAAATTATTAGGGTTAATAATGTAATACTTAACCAGAATTGTATTAATCATAACAATAATGAATCTAAAAGTGAGAATAACGAGATTTTTGATAACATTTTGAATATTATTAAAATTATTATTATTATTTATTCTTATTATTATTATTATTAGTATTATTATTATTATTATTATTATTATTATTATTATTATTATTAACATTATATTAATTATTAGTATCATTGCCAAAAAATCTATTATATCTGTAATAATAACATAATAATACTAAGTATCATTATAATAATAATATGCAGTGGTTATAATATTGTGTATTAGTTCTTAGTATTGTTATTATTTATCATTATTAGTTATTATTGTACTGGTAGTATAATTGCAAAAATAATTATTATACAGTAAATAATTACAGTAAGAACGATACTAAATTAAGATCATTGAGATAAATGATGAATATAAAATCGTTTATTATTGTTATTATTATGTTATTACTATTATTATTGTTTGTGGGTTTATTAGTATTATTGCAAAATATTACTTAGCTCCAATAATTGCCAATAATAATGATAACATTGCAATAATGATGATAATAATTGCAATAATGATGATAATTATGAATGATAATGATGATATGATGATAATGATGATGATAACGATATAATGGATGATAATCATGATAATGAATGATGATAAATAACAGGAATTGTGTTTCATATATAATATAAAAAAGGTATAAGAAAAACATTCCCAAAGTCGAAAGCGGCAAATCTAGCGAAATATAGCCTTTTGAGAGTATACTCCAAAATGACGTTTTTTCCGATTTCTTTGTGATTTTCGGCAATTAATTATGGTAATAATGATAATTAATTACCCAGAATTGTATTAATCATAACAATAATGAATGATAAAAGTGAGAATAAAGAGAATTTCATAACATTTGAATATTATTAAAATTATTATATATTATTATTATTATTATGATATTATTATTATTATTATTATTATTATTATTATTTATATTGACTATTATCTTATTATTAGTTCATTGCAAAAATCTATTATATCTGTAATAATAAACAATAATAATACTAGTATAAGTATAATTAATAATAAGGCTAGTGGTTAAATATTGTTTTATTAATTATTATTGTTATCATTATCATTATTATTATTTGTACTGGTAGTATAATTGCAACATATTATTAAAACAGTCATATTAACAGTAATAACGATACTAATTAAGATAATGATTATAAATAATTATTAAAAATCGTTATTTGTTATTATTTATTGTTTTTATTCCTATTATTTTGTTGTGTTATTAGTATTATTGCAAAAAATATATACTATAACTCCAATAATTGGCAATAATCATGTAACAATTGCATAATGATGATAATAATTGGCAATTGATGATAATGATGATGCTAATAATGATAATGATATGATAAAGATAATAATGATGATAATCATGATATGAGGATGATAATAACAGGAATTGTGTCCATATATAAATATAAAAAAGGTATAAGACAAAATTCCCAAAGTCGAAAAAGCGGCAAAATCTAGCGAATATAGCCTTTGAAAGTATACTCCAAAATGACGTTTTTTCGATTTCTTTCGTGATTTCGGCATTTATTAGGTAATAATGATAATAATTACCAGAATTGTATTAATCATAACAAATTAATTATTAAAAGTGAGAATAAAGAGAATTGTTGATAACATTTCAATATTATTAAAATTATTATTATTATTATTTCTATTATTATTATTATTATTATTATCATTATTATTATTATTATTATTATTATTATTATTATTATTATTATTATTATTATTATTATTATTATTATTATTATTATTATTTGTATTGGTAGTATAAATGCAAAAATAATTATTATAACAGTAATAATTACATGTAATAACGATACTAATTAAGATAATGATATAAATAATTATTATAAAATCGTATATTATTGTTATTATTATTGTTATTACTATTATTATTGTTTGGTATAGTATTATTGCAAAAATATATACTATAACTCAATATTGCAAGAATAATGATAACAATTGCAATAATGATGATAATAATTGCAATAATGATGATAATGATGATAATAATGATGATAATGATGATAATGATGATAATGATGATGATAACGATAATAATGATGATATCATGATAATGATGATGATAATAACAGGAATTGTTGTCCATATATAATATAAAAAAGGTATAAGAAAAAATTCCCAAAAGTCGAAAAAGCGGCAAAATCTAGCGAAATATAGCCTTTTGAGAGTATACTCAAAATGACGTTTTTTCATTTCTTTGGTGCTTTCGGCAATTATTAGGGTAATAATGATAATAATTACCAAATTGTATTAATCATAACATAATGATGATAAAAGTGAGAATAAAGAGAATTTTGATAACATTTGAATATTATTAAAATATTATTATTATTATATTATTATTATTATTATTTATTATTTTTATTATTATTATTATTATTATTATTATTATTATTATTATTATTATTATTATTTGTACTGGTAGTATAATTGCAAAAATAATTATTATAACAGTAATAATTACAGTAATAACGATACTAATTAAGATAATGATATAAATAATATTATAAAATCGTTATTATTGTTATTATTATTGTTATTACTCTTATTATTGTTGTGGTTATTAGTATTATTGCAAAAATATATACTATAACTCCAATAATTGCAATAATAATGATAACAATTGCAATAATGATGATAATAATTGCAATAATGATGATAATGATGATAATGATGATAATGATGATAATGATGATGATAACGATAATAATGATGATAATCATGATAATGATGATGATATACAGGAATTGTGTCCATATAATATAAAAAAGGTATAGAAAAACATTCCCAAAGTCGAAAAAGCGGCAAAATTAGCGAAATATAGCCTTTTGAAGTATTCCAAATGAGTTTTTTTTGATTTCTTTGGTGATTTCGGCAATTATTAGGGAATAATGATAAAATTTCCAAAATTTA